>NC_057804.1:221397380-221697380 GCF_018294505.1 Triticum aestivum | reverse complement strand
TGATGGGCGAAACCCGCAAGTTGATCACCATAACATACGTCAAGTGGATCACGTGAATATCCCATTTTCTCCACAGATAAGCACGGCAAGACATACACCAAGTGTTCTCAAATCCATAAAGACTCAATCCGATAAGATAACTTCAAAGGGAAAACTCAAACTATTACAAGAGAGTAGAGGGGGAGAAACATCATAAGATCCAACTATAATAGCAAAGCTCATGATACATCAAGATCGTGCAAAGTCAAGAACATGAGAGAGAGAGAGATCAAACACATAGCTACTGGTACATACCCTCAGCCCCGAGGGTGAACTACTCCCCTCCTCGTCATGGAGAGCGCTAGGATGATGAAGATGGCCACCGGTGAGGGATTCCCCCTCCGGGAGGGTGCCAGAACAGGCTCCCGAGAGGTTTTTGGTGGCCACAGAGGCTTGTGACGGCGGAACTCCCGATCTATTGTTCGCTTCGATGTTTTTAGGGTATGTGGGAACATATAGGCGAAAGAAGTTGGTCGGGGGAGCCACGAGGGGCCCACGAGGGTGGAGGGCGCGCCTAGGGGGGTGGGCGCCCCCCCTATCTTGTGGACACCTTGAAGCTTCCCTGGCTTGCACTCCAAGTTCCCTGGATTGCTTCTGTTCCAAAAATAAGTTTCTCGAAGGTTTCATTCCATTTGGACACCATTTGATATTCCTTTTCTTTGAAACACTAAAATAGGCAAAAAAACAACAATATGGGCTGGGCCTCCGGTTAATAGGTTAGTCCCAAAAATAATATAAAAGTGTATAATAAAGCCTATAGACATCCAAAATAGGTAAGATAATAGCATGAATGATTCACAACTTATAGATACATTGGAGACGTATCAGCATCCCCAAGCTTAATTCATGCCCGTCCTCGAGTAGGTAAATGATAAAAGAAAGAATTTATGAAGTGTGAATGCTAGCAGGTGCACAAGTTTGATCAATGATAATTTCAATCACCTTTTCTAGCATGATTATATGTCATAACAATTGTTCATCTCATAAAACTTCTCACGAACAAGTAACAAGCAATTCACATGTTAAAGCATAGCCATAAACTTTCTTGAAAACTAGCAAATTTCATTCTCAGTCATCAAACAACTACAATTCATCCTATTTTCAGGAAGGGTCTATGTCAGAGCTATGATTTAGCAAACTTCACATACTCAACTATCATATAGTCTTCTACAATTCCTAACACCCATGCAATACTTATGGTTATGGAGTTTTAATCGGACACTAAGAAATATAGGCCCTTCGCATACTCAATAATAGGGGCTTATTATTTCGCCTCCCAACATATTCACCTTTGGGTGATGTCAACAATAATAGTTCATGCTAACTTACATCCAATTGGATATATATATATCAGGATCTTTCCAACACGAGGTGCTTACCAAAGGATAAAATGAAAAGGGGAAAGGTGAAGATCACCTTGACTCTTGCATAAATTAAAAGATAGGCCCTTCGCAGAGGGAAGCAGGGATTTGCAGAGGTGCTAGAGCTCGATTTTGAAATAGAGATGAAAATAATTTTGAGAGGTATGATGTCATTATTAACATAACAACCAAGAGTTCCCAATATCTTCCATACTACATACATTATAGGCGGTTCCCAAACAGAATGGTAAAGTTTTTACTCCCCCTCCACCAACAATCACACTCCACGGCCATCCAAAACAACGGGGTACTGTCCATACCAACAACAGTCCTGGGGGAGTTTTTTTTAATTATTTTTGATTTGATTTTGATCTTTTGATCATGGGACTGGGCATCTCGGTTACTAGCCATTTTTCTCATGAATGATGAGCGGAGTCCACTCATCTCGAGAATAACCCAGCTAGTATGGAAGATACTGACTGCCCCTAGTCGCTACATGAGTGATTCAGGCATACAAACCAAATTATTATTTGAAGGTTTAGAGTTTGGCACATGCAAATTTACATGTAGCGTCAGGTAAATACCACAAATAGGTAGGTATGGTGGACACTCATGGCAAAAACTGGGTTTAAGGATATTTGGAAGCTCAAGTAGTATCTCTACTTGGCCCAAGGAATTTTGGCTAGCATGAGGGGGAAAGGCAAGCTCAATATGTTTGAATGATCCATGACAATATACTTTAACTGAGATGTGAGAAAACATAACCCATTACGTTGTCTTCCTTGTCCAACATCAACTCTTTAGCATGTCATACTTAATGAGTTCTCACAATTATAAAAGATGTATAGGATAGTATATTTATATGTGAAATCTCTGTTCCTTCAATATTCTTTCATGAATTGTTCAAATGACCATTACAATGCTTGCTAACCTTCAATAAATTTACAACCTCTACTTCTTAGATGTGAAGTCATTAATCCCAACGGGGTAAGCATATGAAACATATATAATTTCAGATTTATGACATTCAACTCATTCAAGCATTTACTCATAGGATATAAGTGAAGCACATGAGTAAATGACAAACTACTCCAACAAGATATAAGTGAAGATCAATGAGTAGCTAAATAATTATGTAACTATGTGAAGACTCTCTCTCATTTAAGAATTTCAGATCTTGGTAATTTATTCAAACAGCAAGCAAAGCAAAATAAAATGACATTGCAAGGATAGCACAACTCATGTGAAGAAGTGTCAGGACCCTGATCCTAAGTCACATCGATCTAGCATCTAACACATCATATGACTTTGCGGCCTCACGCACGGTATTCCCACGGGTGCCACCTTACCTAGCCCGGGACCGTTTGCGTCTTTTGGCTCACGTATATGATAGTGCCGCTAGCATCCATAAGACAAAGAACCCAGGCTGACATGGCTAGTCATGAACCCAAAGTGGCACTAACTTACAGGGACAGGCATACATGACCCAACAACGAACGTGTCGGTCATCAGCGAGTGAATCCAGGCTGTAGCTCTGGGCTAGCAAGACTCCGGTGAACCGGGCTGTAGAGGGCTAACAGGACTCCAGAATTCATCGCGTGACATTTACCCGGGGGGACAGACACAGGAACGAAGAAGGACACATGCCGGCCAGCCTAAGTGTTCCGGAGCAGTAGCAAGCTACCATGGCTCAGTGGAAACACTAGGAGACATTTCCCGGTAAGAGAGGCTACTAAGGATAAACAACTAGATAGTCAGATCCCACACATACCAAGCATTTCAATAACATACACACAATATGCTCGATATGTGCAAATGCAACATGGCATCACAACATGACTCTACAACTCAAGTATTTATTCAATAGGCTCCGAGGAGCGAGATATTACAAACATGGGTCTCATGACCCAACAATCAGAGCATACAAGTCAAAGCACATGCGGAAGCTTAACATGTCTGAGTATAGACATCTACAAATGAAAAAGGCTGAGAAGCCTGTCTATCTATCAGATCCTGCCGAAGGCACAAGATCGTAGCTGAGGTAACAAGCTAAACGTTGAAGTCCAAGCGGTACTACTAGTGAGACTGAAGTCTCTCTGCAAAAACATAAAACAGGCAAATGTGAGTACAAATGTACCCAGCAAGACTTACATCAGAACTAACTACATATTCATCATTATCAACAAAGGGGGTGGTGGAGTTTAACTGCAGCAAGCCAGCTTTGACTCGGTGGCTATCCTGAACTACGACTGCAAGTAACTCTTTTGAGGTGGCGCACACGAGTCCACATATTCACCATATCAATACACCACTATGGATCCGCTCCCGTCTCCCTACAAGAACGCCATCCATAGCACTCACGCTTATCTTGCGCATTTTAGAGTATCCACTTTCACTTGTCTATGAACTGCACAGGCAACCCAGAAGTCCTTTATCGCGGACATGGCTATTCAAATAGATAATGTTAACCCTGCAGGGGTGTACTTCTTCACACATGCTCTCACCACTTACCGCCGTTTACACGACATGTACTCGGCAACCTTCAAGCGGAAGCCCAGCGAGGGTGTCGGCCACGACCTGACTAACCACACAAGTCTCTCGTCCAGGTTTATCGCCTATTCGGGTTCCATCTGCAAGGACATCCGGCCGGGGTGTCGCTCACGGCCCCAAATGATGTGAGCAGGGTTCCCAAGCCCACCTCGACGGGTGGATCTACGCTTGGTAAACCGTGCCACTATGCCTAGTCTGTCCCAAGCCCACCTGTACCGGGTGCCACTTGGTAGACTACTAACACTACCTATAAACACCAGAAACTAGTTGCAACTCCTGGACAGAGATCGAGTTGATTAATAAGCCGAGAGGGGTCGAGTTACCAGAAGCCAATGTGTGGTAGTAACTGTTCATGGATCACAAACACAGAACTCAGTTCCTGAGGACGGCTGCAATGAGACACCCCACCATGTACTCCTACATGGCCTCTCACCGCTACCTTTACCAAATCGTGTTCACACACTTAGCTCACACACAGCAGGACATGTTTACACACCTCCGATTCATCCCTGATGAATCAGACCTGACTCAACTCTAAGCAGTAGCAGGCATGACAAACAAGCATGGATGAGTAGGCACATCAGGGCTCAAACAACTCCTACTCATGCTAGTGGGTTTCATCTATTTACTGTGGCAATGACAGGTCATGCAGAGGAAAGGGGTTCAACTACCGCAGCATGTAACAGTTGAATCGTTGTTGTCCTAATGCAATAAAATAGAGCAGGAGCGAGAAAGTGGGATTGTATCGGAATGAACAAGGGGGTTTTGCTTGCCTGGCACTTCCGAAGATAGTATAGTTCTTCATCAGTGTGATCTGACTCAACGTCGGAACCACGTCTATCGAGAGGGAACAATTACCGGCAACAGAGAGGAAACACAATCAATGCAATGCACATTATGATGCATGATCATGACATGGTAACATGCTGGTGTTTTGAGCTAATGCAGCTAGCAACAAAGTTAAATGAAGTTGGTTTGAACCCTAAGTTCAAATCCAAACTCCATATGTGATTTCTTAAATGCCATTTAATTGAATTGTCCTAAACAGTAGTCATAAGTTGTTCTAACATGCATGAAAACAGTACAGATGGATAGATTGGATTTTTTGATCATTTTTCATATATAATTTATCTCATTTGGAGTTACGATTGAATTTATATGAATTTTAGAAGTTTTGGGCATTTTCTGGAATTTTCTGAATTATTTTAAATCCAGAAAATTATTAACTGCGTCAGCCTGACGTCAGTGTGACGTCAGCAGGTCAACGGAGCGGTCCAAGTCAAATCTGACCTGTGGGGCCCGCTAGTCAGTGACACAGTGTTGTTTGTGTCACTGATAGGTGGGGTCGGGTCAACGGACACGTCAGCACAGTCAACTCTGACTGGTGGGTCCCGTGTTATTAAACTAATCTAAACAGAAAATAAACCCGGAGTTAATTAGGCGCGAGGCCCAGCTATCTGTGTCACAGGAGGGGTTAGTTAGTGGTTCATTAGCCACTAATGATGCCCACGTCGGCGGCTAACCGCCGGTGGCGCACAGACGCGGCGGCGTCGCTCGTCCCGGCGATTCCGGCGACGAGAAGAGGCAGGGTTGGGCTCGTTCGAACGGCCGCGAGGTGGCGCGTCCAACGGTGGTGGTGGCAGGTGCTGGGGTAGCCGGAGACGACGGCGGCAAGCACGTCCGCGGCGGCCGGAGTTCGGACGTCGACCGTTCCGAGATCGCAGGGCACGAAAGGAGCGACGGATGGTTGCTCCATTCCCGTGGTGACGCGCTGAGCGCGGTGACGCGCTCAGTTTCGAGCTCCAGTGGACGTGGCCATGGCAGTGAGGAGCTCAGGCGGCGGCGCGATTTGGTCGGCAGGGGGGCGACGGCTACAGGGCGGGAGAGATGCAGGAAAGAGAGGGGAAACGCAGTAGAGCTCACTAGGAGGTCGACGACAGGCTCAGCTGGCTCGGGGACGACCGGAAGGCGACGAATCTGTCGATGGAGTCCGGCGGTCATGCTCGGGGAAGACGACTCGTGGCGGCGATGTAGGGATCCCGCGGTCAAATGGTTGGTGTAGACGACGCAGAAGGTGGTTGCGGTTCCTCTGTACCAATCAGGGAGGCACGGGATGGACGGTGGCCGCAGCTATGGCGGCAGCGAGCTCACGGGCGTCTCGACCATGGTGGAGAGGGCGAGAGGGAGGCGAGGGGGAGAGAGGACCAGAGAGTGAGGGGGTCGAGGGGGTTCTGCGGGGTGGCGTGGCGTCGTCCAGGGCGAGGGGGAGCAGCTGCGTGGCTAGCAGGAGGTGGCCGCGGCTCGGCTGTGCGCGCGCCACGTGCAACGCCAGTAGGCGCGAGGAAGACGACGCGCGGCGAGGTGGGCTGGGCCGGTCTGTTGCGGTCCTGGGCCGCACAGGCAGGTGGGCTGCTGCCAGGTTAGTTCCTTTCTCTCTCTCTCTCTCTCTCTCTCTCTCTTATTTAAGTTTTTCTATTACTTTGTAATCTTGTGGCTTTTCTAAAAATACTTAGGCATTTTCAAAAATCACCAAACTGCACATGCCCATGGTTTAGAACATATCCAACATGGAACATTTCAGTTTGGGATTATTTGGACGTTTAAAATATTATATAGCATTTAAATGCCCAAATGCAAATAGAGTATGATTTAATTCAGTGACCCAATGTTGTCCTAGAAAAATGTGAACCAATTTTGCCAGAGGTTCTGACCCAGGACAAAAATGATGGACATTTTAGAAGGGCATTCAGGTTCATTGAAAAAGATTTTAATAAACCCTAGTTGTCTTCAGGGGGGGTGCTGGGGGTTCTGTCATCCCCATTTCAACTTTCTATGAAAAGTAAACATGATGCAACACCAGATGCTAGCACTAGGCATGGTCAGAACTAGGGATGTGACAACTCACCCCCACTAAACAAGAATCTCGTCCCGAGATTCAAGCGTAGGGTAAGATGAAGGGGAACACAAACTAACACAATCGTCACGATCCAAGGTGCACTTCATAAGAACGTTGATTCGATCACCATCTTTGTCTTGTCGTCTTGCTCTGAGAACTCCAGCCAACATGACAACGAGAGAAGGAGACTCTAGAAGGATCGATCTTCTCGAAGATCGAACAACTTGGGATCAACTCACGGAATGAGACATAGCAACATCACTCGAGCTGAGACACAAAACACACATCAAGAGGGATGGAGTGGAACAAATGACGAGGGTTCACTAGGTAGACAACAATTCCACGCTTAAAAGGGTGGTGAGCGGTTGTCTACGTAGCGAGGAGTTGAGTTGCCATGATGCCACAGCCGGACATCCTGGAGGAGGGTGATTCGGTAGAATGGCATACCCGGATTAGAATGGATGATGTGGATTACCTTGTTGAAGACAACATAATGGATGATTTTGCCTATCACCGAAAATGGATGAGACCCATGGTAGGACCACTTTTGAGAATGATCCTGATCAGTAATTACTGAGAAGGTAATCCAGAGTAGGGTGGCACGATGGCGGTGCAAGCTGGGAACAACATGCAAATGATGGGAATGATTCTGGTAACTGGGGAGGAACCCCATCAGTAGAGAGTGAATCCACTGTTTGAAAGGGTTATAGCATAATCGAGGAAACTGAGAGCACTATGCAATTAACGCCGACGATAAAACTTAGCACTTGCGCGTGCTCTCAAGAACTTTGAGCATTTCCATATTCATCAAGGTTTTACCAATATCCGTGTCAAGGATCCTGGCAACGCAACATACTACCCTGATGAATGGTGATGGACGATGCAGATGCAAAGGAAGAGAACACTTTCTCAGATTTCACCATAGCGAGGCCAAGGAAACAAAATCTGGATGATCGACCGAGAGACATTTAGCACTCCGCTTCTAATGTTATCCTTGATGTGCTAGTGTAACCCATTTATAGATATGGTTTGATATCTAGAACATCAAGTAAAAGGTCGGACTTCGGGAGCGCAAGAATCCATAAGGAAACAACTACTGGATTAAATCCTACGAGATCCTTATGGGGAGGTGGCCAACTTCTTCAATCAAGATACTACAATAATAGATCTTCCGGCTAGTTGTGTCGGCCACGACATCCACTTTACCGGGATACAGAGAGACCATTATTATAGTTCTTGGGAAACGTTCCAACCATCATATCTGCCTGAGATTCAGATCTGGTTGGTGTCAGAATAATCCAAACTCATCGAGTCTAGGAAGAACAATGAAAGATTGCAACACAAATCGACGAGATGACGTTGCGAGATTCTCGGGAAATGAACTACGATAGCAAGCTCCAAAACATGAGCTGGTTCTGCTACACACATGTGAACACGTTGTCCCAGACAAAACATGATCACATGGTAGTCTTACAATAAAACACTACCGAGTTCCGATGGGGAACCATCAACAAGGATATCGAAGTCTTGTGCATGAACTAGTATTCGCACATCAACTCCTTTTCCTTGAACAATTCAATCAGTGGCTTGGTGTGCTAGGGATACATATGGAATGAAGGTTGCGAGCCTGTCAAACCATAGCATACTTCGCACATGCATGACTGACTTGGGATGGTACCAGGGAAACAAAAACAATCTTTCTCGAACTCACGGCGGCAACTTGCTCCAAATGCACGTGAATCAGAGAAAGTCACTTGTTTCATCCAACATATTCTTCACGAATGGGACATGAAGATCATGCTTATAAAAGTTTCCAACACTAGGTTGATGTTCAACATGAATCATGGGGGAGACGAAAATGCTGCTGATGGGCTCAACAGTAACTCATCGGAATTTCCATATCACTGGACTTCCGCCATCATGTGAACACGGTGATAGTATTGGTCAGACCAAAAGATGTAATGGTGTATGCTCAAGGGGTCAACCACGAGTAAGACAACATTACGAATGTCGTTGGTTCTAACTTGATTTGACGATAGCCTACACTCAAATCTAGGTTTGGACAAGACAATAGATTCAACATCTGATCACGGGGATCAGTCGATGAAGATATCATCTTTGTTCAACACACACACACACTCACACTCAAGGATATCCCTTAGTGATGAACTAAGTCAGACAAGCTTCCATCTTCCAACTCTCCAAGTTGTTGTTTAGCTTAACCAACTAGCTCGGGGTATCCAACACAGAATCTTGGAGAATGGGTGGTTTGGAAGAAAACCAACATGATCACGAACTCAACATAGCGGTCAGGTGAAACCTGGTCATACTTCCGAGAAGATATTCGGAAAATCACGAACCACCGATACGTTACTAAGCTCGAGAACAATCTTGCTTTCAGGGCAAGACGATATGATCAGAGAGCGAGGGATTGACACAATCCTAACTCATTGATAGAAGAGTGCACCGAGGATAAGGACTAGGTAGCACAATCTATCTTAGAATGATGATTCAAAAACCAACACGCTAGGAATGAAATTATTGTCCATTAACTACCAAGCAACAGAGTTGCTAGGAGTATTGATTTCGCACATCACGGTACACTTGTCGGCATTCCGGTTATGATAACACGGGAACCGAGGAATGAACAATGATGGCGAGAAGTGTCACTACGTCAAGAATTCACAAGAGATGGTGCGATTCTCATGACATTCCTGACGTAAAGAGGGTAACACTCCAAGGTGGAACAGAACAAGAGCTAGATTAGCATTTTGATCTGCGGAATACAACTGCTTTGACCCAATCCTAGAAATGGATGAGGTACTGGAGTTTGTTTCTCCTAGTCATTCTGAACTAGAATGGTTTGACGAACCACAAGAGTAGTAGGCATCGATTAACGAATGCACGCATACTCTTGACTATCAATTGATAGACGAAGGTCGGAAGACAACTGAAATAGGACAACTCAAAAGAACAAATGATTTTTTTGAGTTGTGGATGCATAGATTAGTATGTCGAACCAAGTTTGACAGGTTTCTTCCGGATAACCCATGCGAAGAAGGTAGAACTGGCAGAGTCACAATATAAAATGAAGAACTCATCGAGAGCACTCCTGTTATGATCTTTTGATCCAACAAACTTCTGCCATAAGTGGTTCATTGTATTTGGAAGAAGGAAATACCACAGACCTCGAGGACTAATGCAAAGGTTACTAATAACCTAAAGGAACTAGCAACACTATCAACATGAAGTAAGTAGGGCGAATCTTGGTTTGAAAACACAAGAATAGAATACCTACTATTAAGTGGCATCACGAGATGCTCTCGATAATGATGGCTAGAATCTTCACACTGGGAACTCAAGCATGGCTAGATTACTAGGTAATGCTCCAAGACACCTAGGGTCATAATAATAGCTCCAACATAAATGTTGAGGCAATGAAGTACCTCAACACACTAGTTAGTGTGGTTGATATGGCACAAAGGATCTTTAGAACAGTAAAAAGAACTTGCAAATGCATAAGACTATTTGAAAACCTGGGATGACTCGGACAGCATAACGGTTGTAAATGCTCCAAAGGATTTAAGACATCCTACAAAATGGTGACATAGCCACTCAGAAGCACAATATCAAGGTTTCGAGATCAACAGTTAACATATGGAAGTAGTAGGAACTGAACTGAGACTTAAATCCAACAATCTTATAAGTCTATGGATTAGGAACACGTGATCCTGATAGAAAGAAGGGAAAGCCTAGTTTCTTAACCCCGCGGGAGAGATAAGATGACTCGGATCAGAAGGTATAAGGGATAAGAAGTAAAAAAGCCTTACGTTCCATCCCACAATCAATTTCCTTATATAACTAAAGAATTTCTAGACTCAACTTCGACCAGTTTGGCTTGGTAATCCTATAGGCAGTCAAGCTCTGATACCAAAGCTGTCAGGACCCCGATCCTAAGTCACATCGATCTAGCATGTAACACATCATATCACTTTACGGCCTCACGCACGGTATTCCCACGGGTGCCACCTTACCTGGCCCGGGACCGTTTGCATCTTTTGGCTCACGTATATGATAGTGCCGCTAGCATCCATATGACAAAGAACCTAGGCTGACATGGCTAGTCGTGAACCCAAAGTGGCACTAACTTACAGGGACAGGCATACATGACCCAACAACGAACGTGTTGGTCATCAGCGAGTGAATCTAGGTTGTCGCATTGGGCTAGCAGGACTTCGGTGAACCGGGCTGTAGCGGGCTAACAGGACTCCGGAATTCATCGCGTGACATTTCCCCGAGGGGACAGACACAGGAACGAAGAAGGACACATGCCGGCCAGCCTAAGTGTTCCGGAGCAGTAGCAAGCTACCATGGCTCAGTGGAAACACTAGGAGACATTTCCCGGTAAGAGAGGTTACTAAGGATAAACAACTAGATAGTCAGATCCCACACATACCAAGCATTTCAATAACATACACACAATATGCTCGATATGTGCAAATACAACATGGCATCACAACAAGACTCTACAACTCAAGTATTTATTCAATAGGCTCCGAGGAGTGAGATATTACAAACATGGGTCTCATGACCCAACAATCAGAGCATACAAGTCAAAGCACATGCGGAAGCTTAACATGTCTGAGTACAGACATCTACAAATGAAAAAGGCTGAGAAGCCTGTCTATCTACCAGATCCTGCCGAAGGCACAAGATCGTAGCTGAGGTAACAAGCTAAACGTCGAAGTCCACATGGAACTACTAGCGAGACTGAAGTCTCTCTGCAAAAACATAAATTAAGCAACGTGAGTACAAATGTACCCAGCAAGACTTACATCAGAACTAACTACATATGCATCATTATCAACAAAGGGGATGGTGGGGTTTAACTGCAGCAAGCCAGCTTTGACTCAGTGGCTATCCTGAACTACGACTGCAAGTAACTCTTTTGAGGTGGCGCACACGAGTCCACATATTCACCATATCAATACCCAACTATGGATCCGCTCCCGTCTCCCTACGAGAATGCCATCCATAGCACTCACGCTTATCTTGCGTATTTTAGAGTATCCACTTTCACTTGTCTATGAACTGCACAGGCAACCCAGAAGTCCTTTACCGCGGACACGGCTATTCGAATAGATAATGTTAACCCTGCAGGGGTGTACTTCTTCACACACGCTCTCACCACTTACCGCCGTTTACACGACATGTACTCGGCAACCTTCAAGCGGAAGCCCAGCGAGGGTGTCGGCCACGACCTGACTAACCACACAAGTCTCTCGTCCAGGTTTATCGCCTATTCGGGTTCCATCCGCAAGGAGATCCGGCCGGGGTGTCGCTCACGGCCCCAAACGATGTGTGCAGGGTTCCCAAGCCCACCTCGACGGGTGGATCTATGCTTGGTACACCGTGCCACTGGTGCCTAGTCTGTCCAAGCCCACCTGTACCGGGTGCCACTTGGTAGACTACTAACACTACCTACAAACACCAGAAACTAGTTGCAACTCCTGGACAGAGATCATGTTGATTAATAAGTCGAGAGGGGTCGAGTTACCGGAACCCAATGTGTGGTAGTAACTGTTCATGGATCACAAACACAGAACTCAGTTCCTGAGGACGGCTGCAATGAGACAACCCACCATGTACTCCTACATGGCCTCTCACCGCTACCTTTACCAAATCGTGTTCACACACTTAGCTCTCAACAGTAGGACATGTTCACCACCTCCAATTCATCCCCGATGAATCAGACCTGACTCAACTCTAAGCAGTAGCAGGCATGACAAACAAGCATGAATGATTAGGCACATCAGGGCTCAAACAACTCCCACTCATGCTAGTGGGTTTCATCTATTTACTTTGGCAGTGACAGGTCATGCAGAGGAAAGGGGTTCAACTACCGCAGCATGTAACAGTTGAATCGTTGTTGTCCTAATGTAGTAAAATAGAGCAGGAGCGAGAAAGTGGGATTGTATCGGAATGAACAAGGGGGTTTTGCTTGCCTGGCACTTCCGAAGATAGTATGGTTCTTCATCGGTGTCATCGAACTCAACATCGGAACCACGTCTATCGAGAGGGAACAATTACCGGCAACAGAGAGGAAACACAATCAATGCAATGCACATTATGATGCATGATCATGACATGGCAACATGCTGGTGTTTTGAGCTAATGCAGCTAGCAACAAAGTTAAATGAAGTTGGTTTGAACCCTAAGTTCAAATCCAAACTCCATATGTGATTTCTTGAATGCCATTTAATTGAGTTGTCCTAAATAGTAGTCATAAGTTGTTCTAACATGCATGAAAGCAATACAGATGGATAGATTGGATTTTTCTGATCATTTTTCATATATAATTTATCTCATTTGGAGTTACAGTTGAATTTATATGAATTTTAGAAGTTTTGGGCATTTTCTGGAATTTTCTAAATTATTTTAAATCCAGAAAATTATTAACTGCGTCAGCCTGACGTCAGTGTGACGTCAGCAGGTCAACACAGCGGTCCAAGTCAAATCTGACCTGTGGGGCCTGCTAGTCAGTGACACAGTGTTGTTTGTGTCACTGACAGGTGGGGTCGGGTCAACGGACACGTCAGCACAGTCAACTCTGACTGGTGGGTCTCGTGTTATTAAACTAATCTAAACAGAAAAGAAACCCGGAGTTAATTAGGTGCAAGGCCCAGCTGTCGGTGTCACAGGAGGGGTTAGTTAGTGGTTCATTAGCCACTAATGATGCCCACGTCGGCGGCTAACCGCCGGTGGCGCACAGACGCGGCAGCGTCGCTCGTCCCGGCGATTCCGGCGACGAGAAGAGGCAGGGTTGGGCTCGTTGGAACGCCCGCGAGGTGGCGCGTCCAACGGTGGTGGTGGCAGGTGCTGGGGTAGCCGGAGACGACGGCGGCAAGCACATCTGCGGTGGCCGGAGTTCGGACGTCGACCGTTCCGAGATCGCAGGGCACGAAAGGAGCGACGGATGGTTGCTCCAGTCCCGTGGTGACGCGCTGAGCGCAGTGACGCGCTCAGTTTCGAGCTCAAGTGGGCGTGGCCACGGCGGTGAGGAGCTTAGGTGGCGGCGCGATTTGGTCGGCAGGGGGGCGACGGCTACAGGGCGGGAGAGATGCAGGAAAGAGAGGGGAAACGCAGTAGAGCTCACTAGGAGGTCGACGACAGGCTCAGCTGGCTCGGGGACGACCGGAAGGCGACGAATCCGTCGATGGAGTCCGGCGGCCGTGCTCGGGGAAGACGACTCGTGGCGGCGATGTAGGGCTCCCGCGGTCGAATGGTTGGTGTAGACGACGCAGAAGGTGGTTGCGTTTCCTGTGGACCCATCAGGAAGGCACGGGATGGACGGTGGCCGCGGCTATGGCGGCAGCGAGCTCACGGGCGTCTTGACCATGGTGGAGAGGGCGAGAGGGAGGCGAGGGGGAGAGAGGACCAGAGAGTGAGGGGGTCGAGGGGGTTCTGCAGGGTGGCGTGGCATCGTCCAGGGCGAGGGGGAGCAGCTGCGTGGCTAGCAGGAGGTGGCCGTGGCTCGGTTGTGCGCGCGCCACGCGCAACGCCAGTAGGCGTGAGGAAGACGACGCGCGGTGAGGTGGGCTGGGCCGGACTGTTGCGGTCTTGGGCCGCACAGGCAGGTGGGCTGCTGCCAGGTTAGTTCCTTTCTCTCTCTCTCTCTCTCTTTTATTTAAGTTTTTCTATTACTCTGTAATCTTGTGGCTTTTCTAAAAATACTTAGGCATTTTCAAAAATCACCAAACTGCACATGCCCATGGTTTTGAACATATCCAACATGGAACATTTCAGTTTGGGATTATTTGGACGTTTAAAATATTATATAGCATTTAAATGCCCAAATGCAAATAGAGTATGATTATTTCAGTGACCCAATGTTGTCCTAGGAAAATGTGAACCAATTTTGCCAGAGGTTCTGACCCAGGACAAAAATGATGGACATTTTAGAAGGGCATTTCAGGTTCATTGAAAAAGATTTTAGTAAACTCTAGTTGTCTTCAGGGGGGTGCTGGGGGTTCTGTCATCCCCATTTCAACTTTCTATGAAAAGTAAACATGATGCAACACCAGATGCTAGCACTAGGCATGGTCAAAACTAGGGATGTGACAAGAAGCAAAAACTTAGGCTCAACCGATACTAACCGATAGTTGTTGAAGAAGAAAGGTGGTATGCCTAACGGGGCATCCCCAAGCTTAGATGCTTGATACTTCTTGATATATTATCTTGGGGTTCCTTGGGCATCCCCAATCTTGAACTTTTGTGTCTCCTTAGTTCCTCTCATATCATGGTTTCTCTATTTCTCAAAAGCTTCATCCACGACAAACTCAACAAGAACTCGTAAGATAGGTTAGTATAAACCAATGCAAAACCTTATCATTTTCTACTATAAAAAATCACTAAAATTATTATTCAACATTGCATAGTAAATGCCTCTGCATATTTAATACTCCTATCCTCAAATAGAATCATTAAACAAGCAAACATATGCAAAGAATGCAAACATAACAGCAATCTGCCAAAACTGTATAGTCTGGAAAGAATGCAAGATTCATAATACTTCACTAACTCCAAAAATAATGAGAAAAATACCTTACTGTAGAAGATTTACCAGAGCTCAATATGCAAAAAGTTTCAACATTATACCATTCTCTGACTTTTCTAGGGAATTTTTGCAACAGCGGTAAACTTTCTGTTTTCAAACAGCAACATGTATAGTAGCAAAATAAGCATGGTAAAGGCTATCCTTGACATTTTTATTGAAAATAAAGATGCAAAATATTATTCTAAATAACAGCAAGCAAATACTAACAAAATAAAATGAAGCTCCAAGCAAAACACATATCATGTGGTGAATAAAAATAAAGCTCCAAGTAAAGTTACCAATGGACGAAGACGAAGGAGGAGATGCCATCCGGGGCATCCCCAAGCTTAGGCTCTTGGTTGTCCTTGCATATTACCTTGGGGTGCCTTGGGCATCCCCAAGCTTAGGCTCTTTCCACTCCTTATTCCATAATCCATCGAATCTTTACCCAAAACTTGAAAACTTCACAACACAAAACTCAACAGAAAACTCGTAAGCTCCGTTAGTATAAGAAAATAAAACCACCACTTTCGTACTGTAGTGAACTCATTCTAAATTCATATTGGTGTAATATCTACTGTATTCCAAATTCTCTATGGTTCATACCCTCCGATACTACTCATAGATTCATCAAAATAAGCAAACAACACATAGAAAACATAATCTGTCAAAAACAGAACAGTCTGTAGTAATCTGTATCAAACGTATACTTATGGAACTACAAAAATCCTACCAAATTAGGAAGTCCTACAACATTTCTGTAACAATCCAGAGCAATATTAATCAGCTCAAAATCACGTTTCTACGAATTACCAAAACTAATTTACTTTGTGCAAAAGTTTCTGATTTTTAGCAGGATCAACACAACTATCACCGTAAGCTATCCTAAAGGTCTTACTTGGCACTTTGTTGAAATAAAAGCTATAAAACATGATTACTACAGTAGAATAATCATGTGGACACACAAAAACAGTAAGGGTAAATATTGGGTTGTCTCCCAAGAAGCGCTTTTCTTTAATGCCTTTCTAGCTAGGCGTGATGATGACAATGATGCTCGCATAAAAGATAAGAATTGAAACATAAAGACAGCATCATGAAGCATATGACTAGCACATTTAAGCCTAACCCACTTCCTATGCATAGGGATTTTGTGAGCAAACAACTTATGGGAACAATAATCAACTAGCATAGGAAGGCAAAACAAGCATAAGTTCAAAATTTGAAGCACATAGAGAGGAAACTTGACATTATTGTAATTCCTACAAGCATATGTTCCTCCCTCATAATAATTTTCAGTAGCATCATGAATGAATTCAACAATATAACCAGCACCTAGAGCATTCTTTTATGATCTACAAGCATAGAAAATTTACTACTCTCCACATAAGCACAATCCTTCTCATTCGGAATAGTGGGAGTATCATAAACAAAATAACTATCATGTGAAGCATAATCCAATTGACAACTAAAATCATGATGACAAGTTTCATGGTTATCATTATTCCTAATAGCATACAGTTCATCACAATAATCATCATAGATAGTAACTTTGTTCTCATAATCAATTGGAACCTCTTCCGAAATAGTGGATTCATCTCTAAATAAAGTCATGACCTCTCCAAATCCACTTTCATAAATATAATCATCATAAATAGAAGGAATTCTTTCATCATAATAAATATTCTCATCAAAACTTGGGGGACTAAACATATCATCTTCATCAAACATAGCTTCCCCAAGCTTGTGGCTTTGCATATCATTAGCATCATGGATATTCAAGGAATTCATACTAACAACATTGCAATCATGCTCATCATACAATCTAGTACCAAACATTTTAATGCATTCTTCTTTTAGCACTTGAGCAGAATTTTCCTTTCCATCATTTTCACGAAAGATATTAAAAATATGAAGCGTATGAGGCAAACTCAATTCCATTTTTTTGTAGTTTTCTTTTATAGACTAAACTAGTGATAAAACAAGAAACAAAAAGATTCGATTGAAAGATCTAAAGATATACCTTGAAGCACTCATCTCCCCTGCAACGGCGCCAGAAAAGAGCTTGATGTCTACTATGCAACCTTCTCCTTGTAGATGTTATTGGGCCTCCAAGTGCAGAGGTTTGTAGAACAGTAGCAAATTTCCCTGAAGTGGATGACCTAAGGTTTATCAATCCGTGGGAGGCGTAGGATGAAGATGGTCTCTCTCAAGTAACCCTGCAACCAAATAACAAAGAGTCTCTTGTGTCCCCAACACACCCAATACAATGGTAAATCATATAGGTGCACTAGTTCGGTGAAGAGATGGTGATACAAGTGCAATATGGATGGTAGATCTAGATTTTTATAATCTGAAAATATGAAAACAGCAAGGTAACTAATGATGAAAGTGAGCGTAAACAGTATTGCAATGGTAGGAAACAAGGCATAGGGTTCATACTTTCACTAGTGCAAGTTCTCTCAACAATAATAACATAATTGGATCATATAACTATCCCTCAACATCCAACAAAGAGTCACTCCAAAGAAACTAATAGCGGAGAACAAACGAAGAGATTATGGTAGGGTACCAAACCACCTCAAAGTTATCCTCTCTGTTCTATCTATTCAAGAGTCCGTAGTAAAATAACACGAAGCTCTTCTTTCCGTTCGATCTATCATAGAATTCATACTAGAATAACACCTTAAGGCACAAATCAACCAAACCCTAATGTCACCTAGATACTCCACCTGTCACCTCTAGTATCCGTGGGCATGATTATACGATATGCATCACACAATCTCAGATTCATCTATTCAACCAACACAAAGTACTTCAAAGAGTGCCCCAAAGTTTCTACCGGAGAGTCAATATGACAACGTGTGCCAACCCCTATGCATAGGTTCATGGGAGGAACCCACAAGTTGAACACCGAAACATACATCAAGTGGATCACGTGAATATCCCATTGTCACCACAGATAAGCACGGCAAGACATACATCAAGTGTTCTAAAATCCTTAAAGACTCAATCTGATAAGATAACTTCAAAGGGTAAACTCAAACTATTACAAGAGAGTAGAGGGGGAGAAACATCATAAGATCCAACTATAATAGCAAAGCTCGCGATACATCAAGATCGTGCAAAGTCAAGAACACGAGAGAGAGAGAGATCAAACACATAGCTACTGGTACATACCCTTAGCCCCAAGGGTATACTACTCCCTCCTCGTCACGGAGAGCACCGGGATGATGAAGATGGCCACCGATGAGGGATTCCTCTCCGGTAGGGTGCCGGAACGGGCTCCCGAGAGGTTTTTGGTAGCTACAGAGGCTTGCGGCGGCGGAACTCCCTATCTATTGTTTGCTTTGCTGTTTTTAGGGTATATGGGAATATATAGGCGAAAGAAGTCGGTCGGGGGAGCCATGAGGGGCCCACAAGAGTGGAGGGCGCGCCCAGGGGGTGGGCGCGCCCCCTATCTCGTGGCCTCCTTGAAGCTTCCCTGGCGTGCACTCCAAGTTCCCTGGATTGCTTCTGTTCCAAAAATAAGTTTCCTGAAGGTTTCATTTCGTTTGTACTCCGTTTGATATTCCTTTTCTTGGAAACACTGAAATAGGCAAGAAAACAACAATATGGGTTGGGCCTCCTGTTAATAGGTTAGTCCCAAACATAATATAAAAGTGTATAATAAAGCCCATAAACATCCAAAATAGATAAGATAATAGCATGAATGCTTCATAAATTATAGATACGTTGGAGACGTATCAGCAAGCTACAGTTAACGAAAGGTGGACTAAGGTCCTGGCCGTTGAGGAATACGGCCATGGACGACCTGTTAAAAGTTACCCTAGGTGCAAGATGGTGCAATAATTTGATGATGAAGCCCTTGAGTCAATTCCATCAAAGTATGATCAGGTAGACCAACCAGACTGACCACCACGTGGACGGGATAAAACGACATATCAAGCCGAACACCAACACGCACCCCCTCGCCGAAGAGGCGGGGAGACTGCAGCCACGGGATACATGTACGACTTGCAACGCGACCTAGCCAATAAAGCTGGTCAGACTAGATCAATCTATGGATCAAGGGGCCATTCCCGGTGCGAGACAACGGCTATGAAGCCCGGCGTGACGATCATTACTATGTTCGGGATCAGAACCAAACTCAGATGTCAACCCATCTCCATCGTGACATTGCACGATATAGAGGGGCCACACACCCCCTATGCTTCACCGACGAGGTCATCGAGCATCAATTTCCGGAAGGGTTTAAACCCATGAACATCGAACAATACGATGGAACGACGGATCCGGTCGTCTAGATTGAAGATTTCCTTCTCCATATTATTACGGCTCGAGGAGATGATCTCCACAACATCAAATATATTCCTCTAAAGCTGAAAGGGCCAGCACGGCACTGGATAAACAGCCCCCCCAGAAAACACCATTGGAACCTAAGAAGACATGGAAGATGCTTTTAGGGATAACTTTCAGGGCACTTGTCCGGCCACCGGATGCTGACGACTTGAGTCACATAATTTAATAGCCAGGCGAATCAGCTCGTTAGCTTTGGAATCGGTACTTAACTAAAAGGAACCAGATCTTAGACTGTCTAGACGCTGAAGCCTTAGCGGCCTTTCCGCACAGCATCCGCGACGAATGGCTCGCTCGACACCTTGGGCAAGAAAAGCCGAAGACCATGGTAGCCTTAACGACACTCATGACCCGCTTCTATGTGGGCGAAGACAGCTGGTTGGCTCGTAGAAGCAACAACTTAGGTGACCCCGGCACCTCCGAGGTGTGGGACGGTAATGGTAAACCTCGCCGCAATAAAAACAAACTTCGTAACAATAACAACGAGAATGCAGATGATACAGCAGTCAATGCCGGATTCTGTGGTCCTAAGTCGGCCAGCGAAAGAAACCTTTCAAAGGCAATAAAGACAGGCCATCCAGTTTAGGTAAAATCCTTGAGAGGCCCTGTCAGATTCATGGCACACCCGATATGCCTGCAAACCACACCAACAGGAATTGTTGGGTTTTCAAATAGGGCGGTAAATTAAATACCGAACATAAGGGAAAAGGGCCTCCATGCAAAGACGATGACGAGCCCCGCCAGCCGAACACTGGGGGTCAGAAGCAGTTTCCCCCCGAGGTGAAGACAGTGAACATGATATATGTCACTCATATTCCAAAAAGGGAGCACAAACACGCACTACGGGGCATCTATGACATAGAGCCTGTCGCTCCCAAGTTTAACCCATGGCCAGCCTGTCCGATCACCTTTGATCGTAGGGACCACCCAAGCAGCATCCGTCATAGGGGTTCAATCGCCCTGGTTCTTGATACAATCATTGACGGATACCACCTCACTAGAGTCCTTATGGACGGAGGAAGCAGTCCCAACTTGATCTATCAGGATACTGTCCATAAGATGGGTATAGACCCATCACGAATCAAGCCTAGTAACACTACCTTTAAAGGTGTGATACCAGGAGTGGAGGCCCGTTGTATGGGCTCAATCACACTAGAGGTAGTATTCGGCTCCCCAGATAAATTCCGCAGCGAAGAGTTAATCTTCGACATTGTCCCTTTCTGCACTAGCTACCATGCACTCCTCGGACGAACTGCTTTCTCCCACTTTAATGCAGTCCCGCACTTTGCTTACTTTAAGCTCAAAATGCATGGACCTCGTGGCGTTATTACAGTCAATGGTAATATGGAGCGCTCACTCAATACCGAAGAACACACTGCAGCCCTTGCAGCCAAAGTGTACAACAGTCTCGTCAAGCCAAACAGTTCACCGGCCAATAAAGCGAACGACATATCCAAATGAGTCCGGTCCATGCATAACAGCCACAAATCAGCGGATCCGGACACTGATTAGCATTTTGGCATCCGCCGATCGCTCTGCCAGGTTGCGGCTTATGTGTCGCGCGTACATAATTACGCACTAAAAATACCTTGGGCGACGCCGGAGGTACACTGCTCTAGAAGTCCATTACATGGCTTGACCATAGTTGAACCACATATATCTTTTTTCTTTCCTTTTAACACAGGTTCGTCAAGAGCCCTACTTACAAGACGGTTGTCACAGGAGATCCTTTTAAGGCTGGTGCGTTTCGAACCATCAAGTACTCCTCTCAAAGGACTCAATACTTGTCACGCCCAATATGCGACCCTATCCTAAAGGAACTCGAAGGTCCCACCAAGGACAGAAGCGCATATTGGAGACACTTTTCCAAGGTGGATATCATTACATCGTACCATTACATAATAGTTGGGGATACGTACAAGAGGCATACAAGGCCACACGAATACTACATCATCATACATAAGAGAAACATCCGACTATGGATGAAACACAAGAAGAAGCTCAAATGACATCCACCCTGCTAGCCCAGGCTGCCGACCTGGAACCTATCCCCTGATCTCAGAAGAAGCAGAAGAAGAACTCCAAAACAAGCAAACATCGCTCTCGCGTCATGATCATCAGATAACCTGCACCTGCAACTGTTGTTGTAGTAATCTGTGAGCCACGAGGACTCAGCAATCCCATTACCATGGGTGTCAAGACTATCAAAGCTTAATGGGGAAGGAAGGGGTAAAGTGGTGAGGTTGCAGCAGCGGCTAAGCAAAGTATGGTGGCTAACATACGCAAATAAGAGCGAGAAGAGAACCAAACGGAACAGTCGTGAATCTAGCAATGATCAAGAAGTGATCCTGAACTCCTACTTACGTCAAACATAACCCAAAAAACCGTGTTCACTTCCCCGACTCCGCCGAAAAGAGACCATCACGGCTACACACGCGGTTGATGCATTTTAATTAAGTCAAATGTCAAGTTTTCTACAACCGGACATTAACAAATTCCCATCTGCCACATAACTGCGGGCACGGCTCTCGAAAGTTTATACCCTGCAGGGGTGTCCCAACTTAGCCCATCACAAGCTCTCACGGTCAACGAAGGATATTCCTTCTCCCGGGAAGACCCGATCAGTCTCGGAATCCCGGTTTACAAGACATTTCGACAATCGTAAAACAAGACCAGCAAGACCGCCCAATGCGCCGACATCCCGATAGGAGCTGCACATATCTCGTTCTCAGGGCAACACCGGATGAGCCATCCATACAACTAAAACCATCCCTCAAGCTTGCCCGAGATGGCGCTGAAGGGGCTCTAGTTCGGACCAACACTTAGAGAAGCATTGGCCCGGGGGGGCTAAATAAAGATGACCCTCGAGAGCGCAACTCCCAAGGGAAAAGTAGGTGGTGGTGAGGCAAATGGTAAAACCAAGGTTGGGCCTTGCTGGAGGAGTTTTATTTAAGGAGAACTGGCAAGGGGGTCCCATAAATCACCCAACCGCATTAGGGACACAAAATCCAGGAACATAATACCGATATGACAGAAACTAGGGCGGCAAGAGTGGAACAAAACACCAGGCATAAGGCCGAGCCTTCCACCCTTTACCAAGTATATAGATGCATTAATAATATAAGAGATATTGTGATATACCAACATAAACATAATCCAACATGGAGCAATCTTCATATTCACCTGCAACTAGCAGCGCTATAAGAGGGGCTGAGCAAAAGTGGTAACATAGCCAAACAACAGTTTGCTAGGAAGGGTGACAACGGTTAGAGGTTCATGGCAATTTGGGAGGGTAGATAAGCAAGTGGTAGGTAACGTGACATAGCGATAGAACGAAGCAACTAGCATAGCAATGATAGTAGCGAGATCCAAGGTGACGGTCATCTTGCCTGAAATCCCGCAAGGAAGAAGAACGAGTCCATGAAGAAGATGAAGCCACGAAGACGAACCAAGCGTAGACGAACGAATCCTCACGATCACAACAAAACGGGAACTACCGAGAAGAAGCACACAACATGGTAAGCACACCACACATGAACAAGGCATGATGCTCAACCAAGTATGATGCATGAGAAGGCTACATGAAGCTACTCATGGCAAGAGATGATGCATACAAGGGCAACACAACAAAGCAAGTTTAAATGAGGCCAGAAACAACATATAACAATTCCGGTAAGTCCTCGTATGCAAATTTTGAAATTGGTCCTGATCTGACTAAACCTTATGTTCAATTTGTTAAACAGCAAGTTAAGATGCACCACGATGATCTACACGAAATTCTAGTCAAGTTACATATAAAGTTCATTTAATTTGAAGCTACTGCCTAGAAGATATGAGCAAAACAAGTTAACAGGGCATTGATGCAAAATGCATTCAAACATCAAGCACACACCTCAAAACATGGATACAACAAGGTAACATGAAACTACATGCAAAACTAAGCAATTTTCATATAGAGTATACTCAAAACGGAGCAACGGTTCAACACATACACATGAAACAAGTTTAAAGGACAAGTTGTCCAAAACAGCAACTAAGCATCTAGCAAGCATCAAAACAATATGCTACAGCATGTCAACGTGAAAACAAAAGGCATGGGCATGAAGTACATGTAAATCATGACAAAACATGAGCAATGAGCTATCTCCAGAAAACACTATAACATTCTCAAAAGTACATGGCAAGATTGCAAATAATAACAGTTTCAGACTTCGCAGAAATTCACTGACATGACAGAAATAACAACAGGTTGCAATGTTTAGAGCTATCAAGGAACATGTTACAGCAATCTATCATGGAAAACTAGAGCATCGTATGCTAATACTAAAGACAAAGACCAGAACTCGCTTAATGAAATAATTCCAAAGACCAACAGAAAAGATGGTGGCATCCATGCAAACATGGCAAATGATATGACAGATTCAGACATGGCAGGAACAACGATAAGTAGGCATGTTGGTGAGCTTGTACCACTCACCACAGAGCAATAAATGGCATGACAAGGTGACCAATAGTAATATGACATATTTATGAAGCTAAACATGGCAAGAGCAAGTTCGTAGGGTGCATGGATCACTAGCAAAAAGCTCATGGCAAAACTGAACTTCATGTTAACAGGCTGACATCAACAATATTTAGCAATTTGAGAGCAAGATTACCACAAGCTGAAACAGGCTATAAATTCAACCAAGGGCAAGAATGGATAGAGCATGACATGTATAACAAAACATACTTAGTGAAGATCTCCAGATTATGCATAGAATGACTTGTAGCAGCAGGTTTACTTAGCATCATTATATAGCGGATTCAGACTAGCAAAACAGTGGTAGCAAGTACCCTACTTCACGAGCTTGATGCACTCACTACAAGACTCACAAAAATACATGGAATGCACCTCTATAAATATGGCATGATTTATATCAAAACTCATGTAGACATCAAGTTCATAGGATGCACACACAAAATGCAATGAAAAGGACAAATCACCAAGTTCTGTTAACAGACAGTAGATTAACATCATATAGCACTCTTGTAATGATGATTTGGGCATCAAGATGAACTCAAACAGACATGACACAATGGAACAAAATGAAGAGCATCTCATGAAGAACATTTTTATATATTACATGCACAAAACTAAGCAGTGAGCATGAAGTTATGGCAGCTCGAACATGCACACATACTATGAGTTTTCAGGGACTTGGTAGTTTTTAACAGACGAAAAAAATAGATCGAGTGTCGCATACGAAAACGTGCACGGGCGAGGGTTTAGCGAGCATCTCACCATGGGCTTCGGCCCAGGACGACGGAGGATGAGGCGGGCCAGATGAGCAGGTGGCCTTGCGAGGCCGTGGCCCATGCGGGCGCTGGAGGCCGGGCCACCGGAGCTGGGCCGGCGGGGTCTGGGCCGCGGGGCCCACGTGGTCGGCGAAGCTGGTCGTGCTCCTTCTCGTGCATGCACGAGAGGAGGCAGGGGCGGCGGTGGCCGGCGACGTGGCGGCGATGGCGAGGCTGGAGGTACCTATGCAAGGTGGCGGCGGTGGGATTCAGTTCCCGGGCGCCGAATCTGGCCCAACTCGGCCGGATCCAGGGGGCGGCGAGCGGTGCGGCGAGGTGCGGGGCCGATGATGGGGAGACCCTGCGGGGAAGAGAGGGAGTGAGGTAGGAGAAGAAGAGAGAGGAAGGGAGGAGGCGCGGCGGCGGGGCTCGCCTGGGGGCTGTGGTCGAGGAGGCGCGGGACGCCGGAGGGGCGCGGCGGCGAGGTCCGGCGACGAAGCCGGCGAGCAGCGGGGCGGAGGGGAGGCGAGCAGGATCGGAGAGGATCCAGGCACGGGGTCGGGCCGACCCAGGCCCCGATGGGCTTGCCCGGGCCCGATCTGGGCTCAGGGGCCGCGACAGCAGGGAGCGGGCAGGGGCGCGCTGGGGGCGTGTGGCGCAACGCGGTTGGAGGAGGGCGACGGCTGCGGCGGCGTTGACGAGCAGGGGCGCGGCAAGTGGCGGCGGGGCACTGGGTCGGCGCTGAGAACGAGGTGGGGGTGGCGGCTGGAGCTAGGAGGAGGGGGTTAGGGTAGGATAGGCCAAAAATGGCAGGTTAGGGGGGTACCGCCTACTAACGCCTCCTGAGGCCGACTGTGCTGCCGCACAGGCCTCACCGGCCCACCCTACTCCCATTGCCATCCATGCCATTCCTCTACTCAACAACACCTCTTGTTATTCTCCGGCGATGATAGCCTCACACAGCAGTCGAACCAGTGAACCCTCGTACTCCCTTCCATGTAGGCATCCACTTATGTGTCTTTGCTAACTCCGGGTCGTTCCCTTCCTAGGTCTTGCTATCGCCCACCATGTTGGTTCTCTCGGTGTGGTTCAGTCAACTTTGTCAATAAACGATAGCCATCAGAAGAGGCATGAACGTGGAGTGGCTGACAGTAGGGCCCCGCCTGGCCCATGGCCGTATGCGAGCAAGTACCTCCCTATTATGCGAAAACAAATGATTTCTCCCCCTGTCAGGTTTGAGCCACCAGCTACATCTTTGCACGCAGGGAAGTGTTTCCTTTATTACGTGGAACAAAAGTTACCTCTCCCTGACAGCTGGGACCCACTATCTTTATTATGATCCATTGCGCAAAAATATAAATTGTACCAAAGATGCTAAATTGTTTTGTTTTTATTCTAACTCGAAAATAAGAAATTAAAAAAGCCAGAAAACATCTTCGCACGCAAGGAAGTGCCACCTTATTACGAGCAAGAAAATGATTTCCTACTGCTAGCAGGGACTCACCAGATTTGGAGGCTGACTTGTGGGCCAACTAAGTTGACGTGTATGGGCTTTGTCAACTTAGTCAAAACGATTCTTGCTGCACTGACCGTTGGATGTTAAATCAACGGCCGTGATGTGTCTTCAACCTCTGGTCTTCTTGCTCCAGCCGCCCAAACCAGGCCCGTCGTACCGCCTACTCCAGCCTCCCGTGGCCGGCTGTGCTGCCGCATAGGCCTCGCGGACCGACAATACTATGACTAGCCAGACGTTCCCTCTACTCACGCACACCCCGTTTTATTCTCCGGCGACGCCAGCCTCACACTGCAGCCAAAGCAGTAAACACTCGTAATCCCCTCCGTGTGGGAAACAACTGCCGAGTCTTTCCCGGCTCCTAGTCATTCCCTTCCTAGGCCTCGTCGTCATCCCCGCCTTCATGCTCTCGACGCGGCATGCTCAACATGGTCAAGGAACGAGTTCCATCGGAAGAGTACTGTGCATGGAGAGGCCGACAGCTGGGTCCACAGCCACAGCAAGGAAGTGCCTCCTTATTACGCGGAAAATAATGATTCCTCCACCTGACACCAGGGACCCATCGGAAGGGCCTCTGTATTTCACAAAAAAAACATTCCCGCCACTGACAGCTCGGACCCATAGGCTATAACTCTTTGCTCACAAGTGCCTCCCTATTACTACGCATAAAAAATGAAGACCCCCACTGCTAGGTGTGACCCACCATATTTTGAGGCTGACTTGTTGGCCTACGAAGTTGACGTGGACGCGGGGCTTTGTCAACTTAGTCAATATAAACGATTCTAGATGCACTGACCATACGATGGCGATCCAATGGCTAGCGTGCTTCTTCAACCAATGGTCTTCTTCCTACATCCGCCCAAACCATCATGGTCCGTGCCGCCTACTCCTGCCTCCCGTGGCAGGCTGTGCTACCGCGTAGGCCTCACCACCCCTCCTACTCCAACCGCATGCGAGGCCATCCCTCTAGTCACCCACAACCCATGTTATTCCGTGGCGACTGTAGCCTCACACAGCAGCCGAACCAGTCAACCCTCATACTTCTCTCCGCGTGGGCATCCACTGCCGCGTCTTCGCCGGCTCCGCATCGTCCCCTTCCTAGGCCTCGCCATCATCCACCGCCTTGGTGCTCCTGGTGCAGTGTGGTAAACATGAAGGACTTCCATCGGAAGAGTACTATACGTGGAGACGCTAATAGCTGGATCCACGGCCGCAGCAAGGAAGTGCAACCTTATTACGCATAAAATAATTATTCCTCCACCTAACAGTGTGGACCCATTGGAAGGGACTCTGTATTTTGCAAAAAAAAAGTGTTTCCGCCCTAACAGTTGGGACCTACCAGCTACATCTTCGCACGCAAGGAACTGCGTCCATATTACGGGCAAAAAGAATGATTCCCCCTGACCACGGGGACCCACCATCAATAACATCACACGCAAGGAAGTGCCTCCTTATCATCACTGACATTCGGGACCCACCTGGTCGAAGCGTACGTAGTGCTGTCATTCTAGTCGCGAACGTGTACGTACATACTGGTCGATCGGTCTCTCTGCAACGATGAACCGTGGCCAAGCAAGCAATGACACGTGTAGTAGGAGAGCCCCCGATGTAGCAGTTCAGGAAGTCGAGTCAAAACCATGTACACGTAGATACAGCCAGCCACTAAAAAATATGGCCACGTACGTACATACGGGCGAGGTCTTGAACGCCTACTCGCGCATTTGTACGACTAGGGCTTATGTACATGGATAGGCAATGGATGGCAACAATAGCGTCCTGTTCATCGGAAGCCAACCGGCTGGGTCGGAACGGAGAAACTGTGTCGTGTTCATGGGAGGGAATGGAATGCGCCGTGTTCATTGGAAGGCAATGGAATACGTAGTGTTCATCGGCAGCCAACCGGCTTGGATGGAACAGCCAAAACGAGGTCTGGCATACCGTAGAATGGAGGAAACGGACATTCCTTTCATCCGCGTACGGTCAAAACGGTGTCCTATTCGTAGAGAAGGGTCTGGCATACCGCAAAATGGTGCAAACGAACTTCTATTCAAGCTCAGATAGTCGAAACGGGGTCCTGTTGATCGGGAGGGGTGTGGTGTACTACAAAACGGAGGAAACGGACTTGTGTGAGCGCCTACGGTCCAAACGGGGCTCCTGTTCATCGGGAGGGGTGTGGCATACCACAAAATGGGACTCCACGGGCTACTGTTCATCCACCATCGACTTCCTCCAGCCTCCACCGTCGACTTCCTCCAGCCTCCACCGCCTACTGTTCATCCAGCCCTCCACGGGGTCCTGTTCATCCAGCCTCCACCGACTACTGTTCAACCAGCCCCTCCACGGGGTTCCTGTTCAACCAGCCCTCCACGGGCTCCCTCCACCGACTACTGTTCATCCACACCCACCTCCTCGATCGGGGTCCTGTTCATCCAGCGGCAACGGCCTCTGCTACCATGGGATGCTGTTCATCCAACCCCCACCGGGAACTGTTCGTCCCGCCCCAACCATGTATGTCTTGACTCGTTCAACTAACCCCCACATTCACTGTTCATCAAGAGGAAGCAGGTTTGATTGGCTTCAGTTAGCAGCAGTAGCGAAGGAATCGCTTGATCGGGTTGAGTTAACAGCAAGGGATCGCTCGGGGTTCAATAACGTAGCTAGTGCAATCACCCGGGTTCAGTTAGAGCCAACGCCTGGCTTGGGTTCAGTTAGAGCACAATGCCTCGCACACACACGCGTATGTGTACGAGAGAAACCTGCAAACCTCCATGCATCGCTCGGCCCCAACCACCCACCTTAACCGGGAACTCGCCAAAATATTCCTCGCCCTCGCTTCTACGGCCCAAAGAATGTCTTGCAGGTGCGTATCTGGGCCACCCAGGACGAGAAGCCCATTTTATGTCATGGTTTTTTTCATAGAAGTAGGAGCCCACCACATCTATGATGATACCAGGTTTTGTCACAATTATCGTCATAGAAGTGTCAAAAGCATGACAAGAAAAAATTGTTCGGCCCAAAATGTCACGGATGTGTCTTTTTTTGTAGTGCAAGGAGCGGCCTTTGGAGTGAAGGTGCGTCTTTGATGATGAGATCCTCTCCTTTAAAGAAAATTCCAATGCTTACAACGTGAGGTGACTTTATTTGGAGACAACAAATATGGATTTCTTTTCCAAAACAAGCAGCAAGCGCTCCAGGGCAGGGCAGCAGGAGTGGATGATGTTGTGAAGTGAGGCCTCCGACAAATCGACCATTACAAGCACGAGTTTTTTTAGCAGTGGGAGTCGAAGCATTTGTACTAGATTGTCTGGTGGATGACACCAGGCCAGGATAATGGTGTGGAGAGAGATGAGGAAAACCATGAGATGGACACTAGTGGTGAGGGCACAACTACAATGCTTGGTGGAAAGCTATTTGTGTAGTAATGGTAGAACTCAAGTTGCTAGAGTTTTTCGAATTGACGAGATGTCAGCCAGGCGTCCACCGTGCAGGTTATGTGCAGCAGGCAGCATGCCGACGTGCATAGGCGTTGAATGGAGCCCTGGTGGGAGGAGATGATGGCTCCGTGGAGTTCAAAATCATGAACGACATATAGCCGGCGATAGTCGAGATTAAGAGGGAGAGGAGCACCATAGAGTTCACCACTGAGATGCGAGGACCTATGTGCAACCGCCATCCTTGGTGGGGGGAAGGAAGATGATCTCCCTAAGGATGGCATCTGGTAGATCGCTGATGTGGTCCACCCGATATTTTATGGGTTACTTGGAGCCAGGACGTGGTCGCTTCCGCCCGCGCTGCTGATGCAGGATCTACAGCCGGCGGCACCACTGGCCGAAGCCTCATCTGTGTACATAGCAATCTGGAAAAAAGGCAGAAACATACATGTAGGACATTCAAAATCAATTCTCTAGATTTGGAAGAATAAAAGGCACAAACATATGAGTAGAACATTCAAAATCTATTATCAAGATCTGGCTACGAATTATTAGCACGCACACTTTATTGCTTAACCGAAGCACGGCATGTACATTGTTGGTCTAATGCACACGGTTCGAATAAAGAGTCTGTTTACGATATTGGTTGATAATTATTGATAGTTTCATGTTTGTAAGAAGATTATATCAAAACTTGTCTCGAATTTGAAAAAATATATAATATCGCAGTCTATTGGTGTCCATTTGACACCACGATAAGTTTCCTGAATTTCAATTTAGCTTTGGATTTACTGGATTTTAACATCAAGATTCTCGATGTTAGAAATTTCTTGCATGGGGACTAAACATGCACCCAGGAACTCATACACATATGATTTTGCAATCCATTTTCTTGCACTATCACGTGTCTCATGTAGATCAAATTTGATTTTTGCACATTAAATCCCTGGGAAATCGATCAATGTATAAAAACGGACAAATGTTATCTAATTTTTTTTCAATTTTTAACATTTAACTCCTTTTGTCGCATGTTCGTTACAGAAAAAATTTGACATGCATCTTTGGGCCACATGCACGCGGTGGTCCTAGGACACTCACTCGCGTGTGACACTCTCTATGGTCCCGCGAGGTCGTCGTCTAACATATAGTATGACATGCGGTGAGAGAGGTTAATTTGACCAACAAGCATGGTCTTTTTTTTGTTTTTATTACGTATAGTAGCAGTATATATATATATATATATATATATAGTACGGGTTGAAGAGGGTGGCCGGGGGCAACATATACTACGCGTCATATATGATAGTCACTCGCGTGCGATGCTTCCATCCGTGGGCGTGCAAGGTGGTCCTCCATCATTTTGACCCAACAAGGAGGTTTGTTTTTGGGTTGTGTTGTGGTAGGAGTATATAGTACGCGTTGAAGAGGGGATGACGGGGCCGGGACAACACATACTTCACACATGTCATGAACGATCTCTCTCACTTTTTTGTTTCCGAGGCAGGTGCCACAAAGAAGTTGTGCATATTGGGTATTAAACATCACCAACACATCACTGGTACAATGAGGTGCTATAGAAATGGTTTTTAACCCCTTTCCATGACGGTGTTTTGAACCGTCACCGAGTGACTGTGTGCGATAGGGGGGTCCTTCCCACACGACCCAAAAACCATCGGGGATAGGGAGCCTTGATGCATAAAGTTGTCCCTCTATAACTGTTTATAATATCTCAAATATCTCAAATGCTTCATCCTTGCAACTCGTTTGTGCTTGCATAGCCATCGCTGTCGGACTTCTATGGTTTTACCTAAAAACAAGCACAGTCCAAGCACATTCTAAAACACGTACCAAACTGGCTCTATGTTTACGATGCCTGGCACATCACAAATAGTTCATGATTGTAAACCATGTATGATAGGTCAACAATCACACACATTTAGTTTTCCCGTGCCATTTGTGATATTGTCTGACATCACTCATGCTTTGCAAACGGCAACTGTGTGCATGGTTACACATGTTTCCTCTCTATGAACCGTGTCAGATTATGATGTATATCACACACGTTGTGCTTTATAGATCATGTGCACCGTAATGACCTGCAGAGCGTAATTTCACCCTATTTAATTGCTGCTATTTAAAATTGTACCTAATTTGAATTTGAAAGTAGGCTATAGCTTTATTCATATCCATCAGGTTCAAACAACCAATGCATTATTCGATTCACATGTACATATGTTTAAGAATTACATAAGAACCAAATAAAGAATGATGAACCAGGGTTGTATACTTGTACTATTAAAGATGGTAAAGAAAGAGGCGAGATACATTCTGGTGCTGAACAAGGTGAAGCGGAATGGCCCAATTGTGCTATCCTCGATGCAGAACGCACACACGACTCTAGCCCAACCCCTTGTGACAGCCGAACCGGAATCATGTAGTTTGAGAGGTGATACGTCTCCATTGTATCTATAATTTTTTTATTTTTTCATGCCAATATTCTACAACTTTTATATACTTTTGGCAACTTTTCATACTATTAGCACTAACATATTGATCCAGTGCCCAGTGCAAGTTCTTGCTTGTTGCATGTTTTTTGTTTCACAGAAAATCGATATCAAACGGAGTCCAAACGCGATAAAAACTTACAGATTTTTTTTGGAATATATGTGATTTTTGGGAAAAAGAATCAACACGAGATGGTTCCCAAGGTGTCCACAAGGACGGGAGGCGCGCCCCAGGGGGTAGGTGTGGGAATGCTGCACTAGGGGGTCCTTGGGCGTCCGGTCTATTGATGTGGGCCAGACTGATGGGCCGTCAAAATGCAAGACAAAAGATTACCTCTTGTGTCTGGTGGGGACTCTCACATGCGTGGATGGCAAGTATAGATGTCCGGATATATTCTTCCTTTCTGTAAAACCAACTTTTTACAACCCTAAGCCCCTCCGGTGTCTATATAAACCGGAGGGTTATATCAAAAGAAGGATCATAACATTGCTAGGCTAGCTATCTAGGGTTAGTCGAATCGATCTTGAGGTAGATCAGCTCTTGTAACCCCTATACCCTCGAATATAATCAAGCAGGAGTAGGGTTTTACCTCCATTAAGAGGGCCCAAACTTGGGTAAACATTGTGTCCCTTCTCCATAGTTACCATTGATCCTCAGAAGACAAGCTTGGGCCCTCCTACCCGAGATCTGTCGGTTTTGGTACTGACATTGGTGCTTTCATTGAGAGCTCCGCTGTATCATCGACAGATGGATCGATGGCTCACCTCTTCGTCAATGATGACACTGCATCAAGGGAGATATTTCTTCCTAGACAGGTTTTTGTGTTCGGTGGCTTTGTGCTTCGGGCCAACTTGATCGGCCGCCTCGAGCAGGTCGATAGTTACGCCCCCGGCCACCAGATCAGGTTTGGAAACCTGAATTATGTTACTGACATCCGAGGAGACCTACTCTTTAATGGGTTTGTGGCCTCGGCCACCATTGTGTGTCCCTGTTAACAAGACTCTTCGGATCCCTTGTCTGATCCCATCCAGGGGTCAACACCAACACCCACCTCGGCCTTAGATCCGGGGCAGGTCACATTGTCCGAAGACGGGAACATAAGCCTCGCCGGACTTCTTCCCTTTAAGGAACTTCCTACCAAAGACCCAGATGCAATGTTAGACTTGGCTTTGCGCAACCATCCCGAACTGCCAAGGTCTGCACTTAGCGGGTCCGATCAAGCACCCCGTGCTGAATTCAGCACGGCAGACCCGCAATTTGTGGTCTCACTTCTGCTCTTAGATGAAGTATTGGGTTTGATGCAGTCTCTCGCCATCATGGAGGATTTACCTCCGAACTATACCCAGCTCGGATTGGGGGGTGAGAGAGGGGAATTTTATGCCCCACCCACCACCCACTTGATAGCCACTATCGAGGACTTAACCGACATGCTAGACTATGCGTCCGAAGACATCGGCGGCATGGACGACGATGCCGACGCTGAACCAAGCCAGTCCCACCCATCACGGGGCGCTGGACGGAACCTACGATGTGTACATGGTGGACACTACGAAGAATGACAAGGAGAACCCGAGCCCAGATGAGGACAAACCTATCGATAAACCACCAAAGCAGCAACGTCAGCGGCGCCGCTCACGATTGCGTCGGGCAAAGGATAGCAATACCGGCATCGGAGATAATGAAACTCTAGACGATGCTGAAGATCCCGAATACCCCGTCGAACCCATGTCCGAGCAGGACGAAAGGGAAGAGGGTGAATATAGCCCCGGACGCGCTGACAAGAAAGATGCGGATGACAGCAACTATAAACCAGAATCCGAAGAGGAGGTCAGCCTCGGTGACGAGGACTTCATTGTCCCAAAGGAACCCCTCGACCAAGAACACTTCAAGCGACAGCTCATTGCTACAGCCTGGAGCCTAAAGAAGAAGAAGCAGCAGCTCAAAGCTGAGCAAGTGATGTCTACTACGCAACCTTCTCCTTGTAGACGTTGTTGGGCCTCCAAGTGCAGAGGTTTGTAGGAAAGTAGCAAATTTCCCTCAAGTGGATGACCTAAGGTTTATCAATTCGTGGGAGGCGTAGGATGAATATGGTCTCTCTCAAGCAACCCTCCAACCAAATAACAAAGAGTCTCTTCTGTCCCAAACACACCCAATACAATGGTAAATTGTATAGGTGCACTAGTTCGGCGAAGAGATGGTGATACAAGTGCAATATGGATGGTAGATATAGGTTTTCATAATCTAAAAATATAAAAACAGCAAGGTAACTAATGATAAAAGTGTGTGTAAACGATATTGCAATGGTAGGAAACAAGGCATAGGGTTCATACTTTCACTAGTGCAAGTTCTCTCAACAATAATAACATAATTGGATCATATAACTATCCCGCAACATGCAACAAAGAGTCACTCCAAAGCAACTAATAGCGGAGAACAAACAAAGAGATTATGGTAGGGTACGAAACCACCTCAAAGTTATCCTTTCTGCTCTATCTATTCAAGAGTCCATAGTAAAATAACACGAAGCTATTCTTTCCGTTTGATCTATCATAGAGTTCATACTAGAATAACACCTTAAGACACAAATCAACCAAAACCCTAATGTCACCTAGATACTCCATTGTCACCTCAAGTATCCGTGGGCATGATTATACGATATACATCACACAATCTCAGATTCATCTATTCGACCAACACAATGTACTTCAAAGAGTGCCCCAAAGTTTCTACCGGAGAGTCAAGACGAAAACGTGTGCCAACCCCTATGCATTGGTTCCTGAGCGGAACCCGCAAGTTGATCACCAAAATATACATCAAGTGGATCACGTGAATATCCCATTGTCACCACAGATAAGCACGGCAAGACATACACCAAGTGTTCTCAAATCCTTAAAGACTCAATCCGATAAGATAACTTCAAAGGGAAAACTCAAACCATTACAAGAGAGTAGAGAGGGAGAAACATCATAAGATCCAACTATAATAGCAAAGCTCGCGATACATCAAGATCGTGCAAAGTGAAAAACACGAGAGAGAGAGAGAGAGAGAGAGAGAGAGATCAAACACATAGCTATTGTTACATACCCTCAGCCCGAGGGTGAACTACTCCCTCCTCGTCATGGAGAGTGCCGGGATGATGAAGATGGCCATCGGTGAGGGATTCCCCCTCCGGCAGGGTGCTGGAACGGGCTCCCGAGAGGTTTTTGGTGGCTACAGAGGCTTGCGACGGCGGAACTCCCAATCTATTGTTCGCTTTGATGTTTTTAGGGTATATGGGAACATATGGGCGAAATAAGTCGGTCGGGGGAGCCACGAGGGGCCCACGAGAGTGGAGGGCGCGCCAAGGGGGGTGAGTGCGCCCCCCTATCTCGTGGCCTCCTCGAAGCTTCCCTGGCTTGCACTCCAAGTTCTCTGGATTGCTTCTGTTCCCAAAATAAGTTTACCAAAGGTTTCATCCCGTTTGGACACCGTTTGATATTCCTTTTCTTCGACACACTGAAATAGGCAAGAAAACAACAATATGGGCTGGGCCTCCGGTTAATAGGTTAGTCCCAAAAATAATATAAAAGTGTATAATAAAGCCCATAAACATCCAAAATAGATAAGATAATAGCATGAATGATTCATAACTTATAGATACGTTGGAGACGTATCAGCATCCCCAAGCTTAATTCCTGCTCGTCCTCGAGTAGGTACATGATAAAAGAAAGAATTTATGAAGTGTGAATGCTAGCAGGTGCACAAGTTTGATCAATGATAATTTCAATCACCTTTTCTAGCATGATTATATGTCATAACGGTAGTTCATCTCATAAAACTTCTCACAAACAAGTAACAAGCAATTCACATGTTAAAGCATAGACCATAAACTTTCTTGAAAACTAGCAAACTTCATTCTCAGTCATCAAACAACTACAATTCATCCTATTTCCAGGAAGGGTCTATGTCAGAGCTATGATTTAGCAAACTTCACATAGTCAACTATCATATAGTCTTCTACAATTCCTAACACTCATGCAATACTTATGGTTATGGAGTCTTAATCGGACACTGAGAAAGATAGGGGCTTATAATTTCACCTCCCAACGTATTCACCTTTGGGTGATGTAAATAATAATAGTTCAGGCTAACTTACATCCAATTGGATATATATACCAGGATCTTTCCAACACAAGGTGCTTACCAAAGGATAAAATGAAAAAGGGAAAGGTGAAGATCACCTTGAATCTTGCATAAAGTAAAAGATAGGCCCTACGCAGAGGGAAGCAGGGATTTGCAGAGGTGCCAGAGCTTGATGTTGAAATAGAGATGAAAATAATTTTGAGAGGTATGATCTCATTGTCAACATAACAACCAAGAGTTCCCAATATCTTCCATACTACATACATTATAGGCGGTTCCCAAACAGAATGGTAAAGTTTTTACTCCCCCTCCACCAACAATCACACTCCACGGCCATCAGAAACAACGGGGTACCATCCATACCAACAACAGACCCGGGGGAGTTTTGTTTTAATTATTTTTGATTTGATTTTGATCTTTTGATCATGGGACTAGGCATCTCGGTTACTAGCCATTTTTCTCGTGAATGATGAGCGGAGTCCACTCATCTCGAGAATAACCCACCTAGTATGGAAGATACTGACTGCCCCTAGTCGCTACATGCACGATTGAGGCATACAAAACAGATTATTATTTGAAGGTTTAGAGTTTGGCACATGCAAATTTACTTGGAACATCAGGTAAATACCGCAAATAAGTAGGTATGGTGGACACTCATGGCAAAAACTGGGTTTAAGGATATTTGGAAGCTCAAGTAGTATCTCTACTTGGCGCAAGGAATTTTGGATAGAATGAGGTGGAAAGGCAAGCTCAACATGTTTGAATGATCCATGACAATATACTTTAACTGAGATGTGAGAAAACATAACCCATTACGTTGTCTTCCTTGTCCAACATCAACTCTTTAGCATGTCATACTTAATGAGGGCTCACAATTATAAAAGATGTCTAGGATAGTATATTTATATGTGAAATGTCTGTTCCTTCAATATTCTTTCATGAATTGTTCAAATGACCAATATAATGCTTGCTAACCTTCAATAAATTTACAACCTCTACTTCTTAGATGTGAATTCATTACTCCCAACGGGGTAAGCATATGAAACATATATAATTTCAGATTTAGGACATTCAACTCATTCAGGCATTTACTCATAGGATATAAGTGAAGCACACGAGTAAATGACAAACTACTCCAACAAGATATAAGTGAAGATCAATGAGTAGCTAAATAGTTATGTAACTATGTGAAGACTCTCTCTCATTTAAGAATTTCAGATCTTGGTAATTTATTCAAATATCAAGAAAAGCAAAATAAAATGACATTGCAAGGATAGCACAACTCATGTGAAGAAGCAAAAACTTAGGCTCAACCGATACTAACCGATAGTTGTTGAAGAAGAAAGGTGGTATGCCTAACGGGGCATCCCCAAGCTTAGATGCTTGAGACTTCTTGATATATTATCTTGGGGTGCCTTGGGCATCCCCATTCTTGAACTTTTGTGTCTCCTTAGTTCCTCTCATATCATGGTTTCTCTATTTCTCAAAAGCTTCATCCACAACAAACTCAACAAGAACTCGTAAGATAGGTTAGTATAAACCAATGCAAAACCTTATCATTTACTACTATAACAAATCATTAAAATTATTATTCAACATTGCATACTAAATGCCTCTGCATATTTAATACTCCTATCCTCAAATAGAATCATTAAACAAGCAAACATATGCAAACAATGCAAACATAACAGCAATCTGCGAAAACCGTACACTCTGTAAAGAATGCAAGATTCATCATACTTCCCTAACTACAAAAATTATGAGAAAAATACCTTACTGTATAAGATTTACCATAGCTTAATATGCAAAAAGTTTCAACATTATACCATTCTCTTACTTTTCTAGGGAATTTTTGCAACAAAGGTAAACTTTCTGTTTTCAAACAGCAACATGTATAGTAGCAAAATAAGCATGGTAAAGGCTATCCTTGACATTTTTATTGAAAATAAAGATGCAAAACATTATTCTAAATAACAGCAAGCAAATACTAACAAAATAAAATGATGCTCCAAGCAAAACACATATCATGTGGTGAATAAAAATTTAGCTCCAAGTAAAGTTAGCAATGGACGAAGACGAAAGAGGAGATGCCATCTGGGGCATCCCCAAGCTTAGGCTCTTGGTTGTCCTTTAATATTACCTTGGGGTGCCTTGGGCATCCCCAAGCTTAGGCTCTTTCCACTCCTTATTCCATAATCCATCGAATCTTTACCCAAAACTTGAAAACTTCACAACACAAAACTCAACAGAAAACTCGTAAGCTCCGTTAGTATAAGAAAATAAAACCACCACTTTGGTACTGTAGTGAACTCATTCTAAATTCATATTTGTGTAATATCTACTTTATTACAACTTCTCTATGGTTCATACCCTCCGATACTACTCATAGATTCATCAAAATAAGCAAACAACACATAGAAAATAGAATCTGTCAAAAACAGAACAGTCTGTAGTAATCTGTATCAAACGTATACTTATGGAACTACAAAAATCCTACCAAAGTAGGAAGTCCTACGACATTTCTGTACCAATCCGGAGCAAAATTAATGAGATCAAAATCACGTGTCTACGAATTACCAAAACTAATTTACTGGGTGCAAAAGTTTCTGATTTTCAGCAGGATCAACACAACTATCACCGTAAGCTATCCTAAAGGTTTTACTTGGCACTTTATTGAAATAAAAGCTATAAAACATGATTACTACAGTAGAATAATCATGATGACACACAAAAACAGTAAGGTTAAATATTGGGTTGTCTTCCAACAAGCGCTTTTCTTTAATGCCTTTCTAGCAAGGCATGATGATGACAATGATGCTCGCATAAAAGATAAGAATTGAAACATAAAGAGAGCATCATGAAGCATATTACTAGCACATTTTAGCCTAACCCACATCCTATGCATAGGGATTTTTTGAGCAAGCAACCTATGGGAACAATAATCAACTAGCATAGGAAGGCAAAACAAGCATAAGTTCAAAATTTGAAGCACATAGAGAGGAAACTTGACATTATTGCAATTCCTACAAGCATACGTTCCTCCCTCATAATAATTTTCAGTAGAATCATGAATGAATTCAACAATATAACCAGTACCTAGAGCATTCTTTTCTTGATCTACAAGCATAGAAAATTTACTACTCTCCACATAAGCAAAATCCTTCTCATTCGGAATAGTGGGAGTATCATAAACAAAATAACTATCATGTGAAGCATAGTCCAATTGAAAACTAAAATCATGATGACAAGTTTCATGGTTATCATTATTCCTAATAGCATACAGGTTATCACCATAATCATCATAGATAGTAACTTTGTTCTCATAATCAATTGGAACCTCTTATGAAATAGTGGATTCATCACTAAATAAAGTCATGACCTCTCCAAATCCACTTTCATAAATATAATCATCATAAATAGAAGGCATGCTTTAATCATAATAAATATTCTCATCAAAACTTGGGGGACTAAACATATCATCTTCATCAAACATAGCTTCCCCAAGCTTGTGGCTTTGCATATCATTAGCATCATGGATATTCAAGGAATTCATACTAACAACATTGCAATCATGCTCATCGTACAATCTAGTACCAAACATTTTAATGCATTCTTCTTCTAGCACTTGAGCACAATTTTCCTTTCCATCATTTTCACAAAAGATATTAAAAATATGAAGTGTATGAGGCAAACTCAATTCCATTTTTTTGTAGTTTTCTTTTATAGACTAAACTAGTGATAAAACAAGAAACAAAAAGATTTGATTGAAAGATCTAAAGATATACCTTGAAGCACTCACCTCCCCGGCAACGGCGCCAGAAAAGAGCTTGATGTCTACTACGCAACTTTCTCTTTGTAGACGTTGTTGGGCCTCCAAGTGCAGAGATTTGTAGGATAGTAGAAAATTTCCCTCATGTGGATGACCTAAGGTTTATCAATCCGTGGGAGGCGTAGGATGAAGATGGTCTCTCTCAAGCAACCCTGCAACCAAATAACAAAGAGTCTCTTGTGTCCCAAACACGCCCGATACAATGGTAAATTGTATAGGTGCACTAGTTCGGTGAAAAGATGGTGATACAAGTGCAATATGGATGGTAGATCTTGGTTTTTATAATATGAAAATATAAAAACAGCAAGGTAACTAATGATAAAAGTGAGCGTAACGGTATTGCAATGGTAGGAAACAAGGCATAGGGTTTATACTTTCACTAGTGCAAGTTCTCTCAACAATAATAACATAATTGGATCATATAACTATCCCTCAACATGCAATAAAGAGTCACGCCAAAGCAACTAATAGCGGAGAACAAATGAAGAGATTATGGTAGGGTACGAAACCACCTCAAAGTTATCCTTTCTGCTCTATCTATAAAAGAGTCTGTAGTAAAATAACACGAAGCTATTCTTTCCGTTCGATCTATCATAGAGTTCATACTAGAATAACACCTTAAGACAAAAATCAACCAAAACCCTAACGTCACCTAGATACTCCATTTGTCACCTCAAGAATCCGTGGGCATGATTATATGATATGCATCACACAATCTCAGATTCATCTATTCAACCAACACAAAGTATTTCAAAGAATGCCCCAAAGTTTCTACCGGAGAGTCAAGATGACAACGTGTGCAAACCCCTATGCATAGGTTCATGGGCGGAACCCACAAGTTGATCACCAAAACATACATCAAGTGGATCACGTGAATATACCATTGTCACCACAGATAAGCACGGCAAAACATACATCAAGTGTTCTTAAATCCTTAAAGACTCAATCTGATAAGATTACTTCGAAGGGAAAACTCAATCCATTACAAGAGAGTAGAGGGGGAGAAACATCATAATATCCAACTATAATAGCAAAGCTCGCTATACATCAAGATCATGCGAACTCAAGAACACGAGAGAGAGCGAGAGAGAGAGAGAGAGAGAGAGAGATCAAACCCATAGCTACTGGTACATACTCTCAGCCCCGAGGGTATACTACTGCCTCCTCGTCATGGAGAGCACCGGGATGATGAAGATGGACACCGGCGAGGGATTCCCCACCGGCAGGGTGCCGGAACGGGCTCCCGAGAGGTTTTTGGTGGCTACAGAGGCTTGCGGAGGCGGAACTCCCAATCTATTGTTCGCTTCTATGTTTTTAGGGTATATGGGAATATATAGGCGAAAGAAGTCTATCGGGGGAGCCACGAGGGGCCCACAAGAGTTGAGGGTGCCCCCCTATCTCGTGGCCTCCTTGAAGCTTCCCTGGCTTGCACTCCAAGTTCCCTGGATTGCTTCTGTTCCAAAAATAAGTTTCCTGAAGGTTTCATTCCGTTTGGACTCCGTTTGATATTCCTTTTCTTCGAAACACTGAAGTAGGCAAGAAAACAACAATATGGGCTGGGCCTCCGGTTAATAGGTTAGTCCCAAAAAGAATATAAAAGTGTATAATACAGCCCATAAACATCCAAAATAGATAAGATAATAGCATGAATGCTTCATAAATTATAGATACATTGGAGACGTATCAGCAAGCTACAGTTAATGAAAGGTGGACTAAGGTCCTGGCCGCTGAGGAATACGGCCATGGACTACCTGTTAAAAGTTACCCTAGGTGCAAGCTGGTGCAACAATTCAAGGATGAAGCCCTTGAGTCAATTCCATCAAAGTATAATCAGGTAGACCAACCAGACCGACCACCACGTGGACGCGATAAAATGAAATATCAAGCAGAACACCAACACACACACCCTTGCCGAAGAGGTAGGGAGACGACATCCACGGGATACATTTACGACTTGCAACGTGACCTAGCCAATAAAGCTGGTCAAACTAGATCAATCTATGGATCAAGGGGCCATTCCCGGTGCGAGACAACGGCTATGAAGCCCGGCGTGACAATCGTTACTATGTTCGGGATCAGATCAAAACTCAGATGTCAACCGATCTCTGTCGCGACATTGCGCGATATAGAGGGGCCACACACCCACTATGCTTCACCGCTAAGGTCATGGAGCATCAATTTCCGGAAGGGTTTAAACCCGTGAACATCAAACAATATGATGGAACGACGGATCCGGTCGTCTAGATTGAAGATTTCCTTCTCCATATTCTTATGGTTCGAGGAGATGATCTCCACAACATCAAATATCTTCCTCTAAAGCTGAAAGGGCCAGCAAGGCACTGGCTAAACAGCCTCCCGGAAAACTCCTTTGGAACCTGGGAAGACTTGGAAGATGCTTTTAGGGCTATCTTTCAGGGCACTTATGTCTGGCCACCGGATGCTGACGACTTGAGTCACATAATTTAGTAGCCAGGCGAATCAGCTCATAAGCTTTGGAATAGGTACTTAACTAAAAAGAACCAGATCATAGACTGTCTGGATGCCGAAGCCTTAGCGGCCTTTCAGCACCGCATCCGCGATGAATGGCTCGCCGACACCTTGGGCGGGAAAAGCCGAAGACCATGGCAGCCTTAACGACACTCATGACCCGCTTCTATGCCGGCGAAGACAACTGGTTGGCTCATAGAAGCAATAGCTCAGGTGACCCCGGCACCTCCGAGGTGTGGGACGGTAATGGTAAACCTCGTCGCAATAAAAACAAACATCGTAACAATAACAACGACAATGCAGATGATATGCCAGTCAATGCCGGATTCGGCGGTCCTAAGTCCGGCCAGCGAAAGAATCCTTTCAAAGGCAATAAAGACATGCCATCCAGTTTAGGTAAAATCCTTGAGTGGCCCTGTCAGATTCATGGCACACCCGATAAGCCTGCAAACCACACCAACGGGAATTGTTGGGTTTTCAAACAGGCCGGTAAATTAAATACCGAACATAAGGGAAAAGGGCCTCCAAGCAAAGACGATGACGAGCCTCGCCAGCCGAGCACCGGGGGTCAGAAGTAGTGTCCCCCCGAGGTGAAGACAGTGAACATGATATATGTCACTCATATTCCCAAAAAGGAGCGCAAACGCGCACTACGGGGCATCTATGCCATAGAGCCTGTCGCTCCCAAGTTTAACCCATGTTCAGCCTGTCCGATCACCTTTGATCACAGGGACCACCCAAGCAGCATCCGTCACGGGGGTTCAGACGCCCTGGTTCTTGATACAATGATTGACGGATACAACCTCACTAGAGTCCTTATGGACGGAGGAAGTAGTCCCAACTTGATCTATCAGGATACTGTCCATAAGATGGGGATAGACCCATCACGAATCAAGCCTAGTAACACTACCTTTAAAGGTGTGATACCAGGAGTGGAGGCCCATTTTATGGGCTCAATCACACTGGAGGTAGTATTCGGCTCCCCAGATAACTTCCGCAGTGAAGAGTTAATCTTCGACATTATCCCTTTCTGCAGTGGCTACCATGCACTGCTCGGACGAACTGCTTTCGCCCGCTTTAATGCAGTCCCACACTTTGCTTAATTGAAGCTCAAAATGCTTGGACCTCGTGGCGTTATTATAGTCAATGGTAATATGGAGCGCTCACTCAATACCGAAGAACACATCGCGGCCCTTGCAGCCAAAGTGTACAACAGCCTCGTCAAGCCGAACAGTTCACTGGCCAATAAAGCCAACGACGTATCCAAATGAGTCCGGTCTGCGCATAACAGCCACAAATCAGCAGTTCCAGACACTGATTAGCAGTTTGGCATCCGCCGATTGCTCCGCCAGGTTGTGGCTTATTTGTCGCGCGTACATAATTACGCACTAAAAATACCTTGGGCGACGCCGGAGGCACACTGCTGTAGAAGTCCATTACATGGCTTGACCATAGTTGGACCACATATATCTTTTTTCTTTCCTTTTAACACAGGTTCGTCAAGAGCCCTACTTACAAGATGGTTGTCGCAGGAGATCCTTTTAAGGCTGGCGCATTTGAACCATCAAATACTCCTCTCAAAGGACTCAATACTTGTCACGCCCAATATGCAACCCTATCCTAAAGGAACTCGATGGTCCCACCAAGGATAGAAGCGCATATTGGAGACGCTTTTGCAAGGTGGATATCATTACATCGTACCATTACATAATAGTTGGGGATACGTACAAGAGTCATACAATGCCACACAAATACAACATCATCATACATAAGAGCAACATCCGACTACGGATGAAACACAAACAGAAGCTCAAATGACATCCACCCTGCTAGCCCAGGCTGCCGACCTGGAACCTATCCCCTGATCGAAGAAGAACCAGAATAAGAACTCCAAAACAAGCAAACATAGCCAAACAACGGTTTGCTAGGAAGGGTGACAACGGTTAGAGGTTCATGGCAATTTGGGAGGCTAGATAAGCAAGTGGTAGGTAAGGCGACATAGTGATAGAACGAAGAAACTAGCATAGCAATGATAGTAGTGAGATCCAATGTGACGGTCATCTTGCCTGAAATCCCGCAAGGAAGAAGAACGAGTCCATGAAGAAGATGAAGCCACGAAGACGAACGAAGCGTAGATGAACGAATCCTCACGATCGCAACGAAACGGGAACTATCGAGAAGAAGCACACAACATGGTAAACACACCACACATGAACAAGGCATGATGCTCAACCAAGTATGATGCATGACAAGGCTACATGAAGCTACTCATGGCAAGAGATGATGCATACAAGGGCAACACAACAAAGCAAGTTTAAATGAGGCCAGAAACAACATATAACAATTCCGATAAGTCCTCATATTGAAATTTCGAAATTGGTCCTGATCTGACTAAACCTTATGTTCAAGTTGTTAAATAGCAATTTAAGATGCAGCATGATGATCTGCACGAAATTCTAGTCAAGTTACATATAAAGTTTATTTATTTTGGAGCTACGGCCTAGAAGATATGAGCAAAACAAGTTAACATGGCATTGACGCAAAATGCATTCAAACATCAAGCACACACCTCAAAACATGGATAAAACAAGGTAACATAAAACTACATGCAAAACTAAGCAAGTTTCATATAGAGTACACGCAAAACGGAGCAACGGTTCAACACATACACATGAAACAAGTTTAAAGGACAAGCTGTCCAAAACAGCAACTAAGCATCTAGCAAGCATCAAAACAATATGCTACAGCATCTCAACGTGAAAACAAAAGGCATGGGCATGAATTACAGGTAAAGCATGACAAAACATGAACACTGAGCTATCTCCAGAAAACAATATAACATGCTCAAAAGGACATGGCAAGATTGCAAATAATAACAGTTTCAGAATTAGCAGAAATTCACTGGACATCACAGAAATAACAACAGGTTGCAATGTTTAGAGCTATCAAGCAACAAGTTACAGCAATATATCATGTAAAAATAGACCATGGCATGCTAATACTAAAGACAAAGAACAAAACTCCCTTACTGTACTAATCCCAAAGAACAACAGAAAAAGATGGTAGCATCCACGCAGTCATGGCAAATGATATGACAGATTCAGACATGGCAGGAACAACGATGAGTAGGCATGTTGGTGAGCTTGTACCACTCACCATAGATAAACATGCAAGAGCAAGTTCATAGGGTGCATGTATCACTAGCAAAGCTCATGGCAAAACTAAACTTCATGTTAACAGGCTGACAACAACAATATTTAGCAATTTGAGAGCAAGATTACCACAAGCTACAGCGTGCTATAAATGCAACCAAGGGCATGAATGGATGGAGCATGACACTTAAAACAAAACATCGTTAGTGAACATCTCCAGATTATGCATAGAATGACTTGTAGCAGCAGGTTTACATAGCATCATGATATAGCGGATTCAGACTAGAAAAACAGTGACAGCAAGTACCCTACATCACGAGCTTGATGCACTCACTACAAGACTCACAAAAATATATGGATTGCACCTCTGTAAATATGGCATGATTTATCTCAAAACTCAAATGTCCATGCTACAAAGAAAAGAATATGTCATGAACATGTTAGGCAGCATTCCACATCAAAATTCAAATTTTTATCATTTACTTACTCGAGGACGAGCATGAATTAAGCTTGGGGATGCTGATACGTCTCCAATGTATCTATAATTTTTTATTCTTTCCATGCTTTTATATTATCATTCTTGGATGTTTTACAATCATTTTATAGCAACTTTCTATCATTTTTTCTGACTAACCTATTGACATAGTGCCCAGAGCCAGTTGCTGTGTTTTGCTTGTTTTTTACTTTGCAGAAATTAATACCAAACAACTATGCTCTGTCCCTACATGGCTGAAGAAAGCTATCCCTACAAAATCATATTGTCTGGCTATGCTCTATCTTCATCACACAAAGTATTTAATCATGCACAACCCCGATGACAAGCCAAGCAATTGTTTCATACTTTAGTATTCTCATACTTTTTCAACTTTCACGCAATACATGAGCGTGAGCCATGGACATAGCACTATATGTGGAATAGAATGGTGGTTGTGGAGAAGACAAAAAGGGAGAAGATAGTCCATTAATAGATAACAATGGGCGTATCAACGGGCTATGGAGATGCCCATTAATAGATATCAATGTGAGTGAGTAGAGATTTCCATGCAACGGATGCACTAGAGCTATAAATGTATGAAAGCTCAATAAAAGAAACTTAGTGGGTGTGCATCAAACTTGCTTGCTCACGAAGACCTAGGGTGTTTTGAGGAACCCATCATTGGAATATACAAGCCATGTTCTATAATGAAAAATTCCCACTAGTATATGAAAGTGACAACATAGGAGACTCTCTATCATGAAGATCATAGTGCTACTTCGAAGCACAAGTGTGGTAAAAGGATAGTATCATTGTCCCTTCTCTCTTTTTCTCTCATTTTTTTTATTTGGCCTTTCATTTTTTTTATTTGGCCTTTCTCTTTTTTTTGTAAAGTCCGAAGTCTCATCACGACTTATGGGGGAATCATAGTCTCCATCATCCTTTCCTCACTTGGGACAATGCTCTAATAATGAAGATCATCAAACTTTTATTTACTTACAACTCAAGATTACAACTCGATAGTTAGAACAAAATATGACTCTATATGGATGCCTCCGGTGGTGTACCCGGATATGCAATGTTGTTGTTGTTGTTGTTGTTGGTGTTGTTGTTGCTGTTGCTGTTGCTGTTGCTGTTGCTGTTGCTGTTGCTGTTGCTGTTGCTGTTGCTGTTGCTGTTGCTGTTGCTGTTGTTGTTGCTGTTGCTGTTGCTGTTGTTGCTGTTGCTGTTGTTGTTGTTGCTGTTGCTGTTGTTGCTGTTGCTGTTGTTGCTGTTGCTGTTGTTGTTGTTGTTGTTGTTGTTGTTGTTGTTGTTGTTGTTGTTGTTGTTGTTGTTGAATCAAGAGCGACATGTATGGAATTATGAAGGTGGCTTTGCCACAAATACGATGTCAACTACATGATCATGCAAGAGCAATATGACAATGATGATGCGTGTCATAATAAACGGAACGGTGGAAAGTTGCACGGCAATATATCTCGGAATGGCTATGGAAATGCCATAATAGGTAGGTATGGTGGCTGTTTTGAGGAAGGTATATGGTGGGTGTATGGTACCGTCGAAAGTTGCGCGGCATAATAGAGGCTAGCAATGGTGGAAGGGTGAGAGTGCGTATAATCCATGGACTCAACATTAGTCATAAAGAATTCATATACTTATTGCAAAAATCTACAAGCCATTGAAAACAAAGTACTACGTGTATGCTCCTAGGGGGATATATTGGTAGGAAAACACCATCGTTCGTCCACGACCGCCACTCATAAGGAAGACAATCAATATATAAATTATGCTCCAACTTCATCACAAAGCGGTTCACCATACGTGCATTTTACGGGAATCACAAACTTCAAAGCAAGTATTCCCCCAATTCATAATTACCCCACTAGCATGACTCTAATATCACCATCCTCATATCTCAAAACAATTATCAAGCATCAAATTGATCATAGCATCCAATTCACTTTCTATGATAGTTTTTATTATACCCAACTTGGATACCCATCATTCTAGGACCAATTTTATAACCATAGAAAATACCATGTTGTTCTAAAAGACTCTCAAAATAATATAAGTGAAGCATGAGAGATCAACAATTTCTACAAAATTAAGCCACCACCGTGCTCTAAATGATATAAGTGAAGCACTAGAGCAAAAATTATCTAGCTCAAAAGATATAAGTGAAGCACATCGAGTATTCTAATAAATTCTAAATCAAGTGGGTCTCTCCCAAAAGGTGTGTACAGCAAGGATGATTGTGGTAAACTAGAAAGCAAAGACTCATATCATACAAGACGCTCCAAGCAAAACACACATCATGTGGCAAATAAAAATATAGCTCCAAGTAAAGTTACCGATAGATGAAGACGAAAGAGGGGATGCCTTCAGGGGCATCCCCAAGCTTAGGATTTTGGTTATCCCTGAATGTCTTGGGGTGCCATGTGCATCCCCAAGATTAGTCTCTTGCCACTCCTTATTTCATAGTCCATCAAATCTTCACCCAAAACTTGAAAACTTCACAACACAAAACTCAACAGCAAATCTCATAAGCTCCGTTAGTGCACGAAAGAAAAACCACCACATAAGGTACTGTAATGAACTCATTCTTTATTTATATTGGTTTTAATCCTACTGTATTCTAACTTATCTATGGTTCATACCCCCCGATACTAGACAAAGATGCATGAAAATAAGCAAAGAACACACGAAAAACAGAATCTGTCAAAAACAGAACAGTCTGTAGCAATCTGTAACTTTCAAATACTTCTGAACTCTAAAATTGCTACCAAAATAGGAAGTCCTGGGAAATTTGTGTGATGATCTACAGAAAAAAGAATCAACGCAAAATCACGTTTCTGTGGTTTACTAAAATTATTTTCGTGCGTGTAGAAGTTTCTGTTTTTCAGCAGAATCAAATTAACTATCACCATAGGTTATCCTATAGGTTCTACTTAGCACAAACACTAATTAAAACATGAAAACTAATCTAAACAGAAGATATAGGAAATATTTATTACTAAACAGAAGCAAAAAGAAAGAAACAAAAATAAAATTGGGTTGCCTCCCAACTAGCGCTATTGTTTAACGCCCCTAGCGAGGATAGATCTAAGTAGTGCCATCTTTGGCATTCAACTCATAAGTAGCTCGCATGATAGATTCATAATGTAATTTAACTTTCTTTCTTGGAAAGAGTTCCATACCTTTCCTTAATGGAAATTGGAATCTAATATTTCCTTCCTTCATATCAATAATTGCACCAATCGTTCTAAGGAAAGGTCTACCAAGAATAATAGGACATGAAAGATTGCAATCTATATCAAGAACGATAAAATCTATGGGCACATAATTCCTATTTGCAACAACAATAATATCATTGATACTTCCCATAGGTTTCTTAATGATGGAATCCTCAAGGTGCAAGTTTAAAGAGCAGTCATCAAAATCATGGAAACCTAGAACATCACATAAAGTTTTTGGAATCGTGGAAACACTAGCACCCAAATCACACAAAGCATAGCATTCATGATATTTAATTTTAATATTTATAGTAGGTTCCCACTCATCATAAAGTTTTCTAGGTATAGAAACTTACAACTCAAGTTTTTCCTCATAAGATTGCATCAAGGCATCAACAATATGTTTGGTAAAAACTTTATTTTGACTATAAGCATGGGGAGAATTCAACACGGATTGCAACAAGGAAATACAATCTATTAAAGAACAATTATCATAATTAAATTCCTTGAAATCCGTAATAGTGGGTTCAATGCTATGTAAAGTCTTGACCTCTCCAATCCCACTTTTACCAAATTTAGTATCAAGATCTAAAAACTCCGAATTATTGGGATGCCTTTTAACTAAAGTTGACTCATCTCCAGTCCCATCATTATCAAGATTCATATTGCAAAACAAAGATTTAATAGGGGACACATCAATAACTTTTAGATCTTCATCATTATTCTCCCCTAACCCTTCTGGTTTGGCAGCCATCTTATTAACTAAGGTGGCTTGCTTATCAGAAATTTGGGCAATAGATTTTTCAACACGAGCAATCTGAGAATTCAAACCATAAAACTCTTTAGACATATCATCAAGCTCTTTATTCATGTATTCGATAAAGCTTTTTTGTTCTTTAAGCTCTTTTCTAAAGAAACTATTGTGCTCAAATTGTAAAGTCATAAAGCTTCTAATGTTTAATTCAATATCTCCCAATCTTTTAAGATGGAGATCAACATTCTTAGGCAAAGCCATAAGGGTAAACATGCACTCGAGAGGCAAGAGAAAAAGAGAGGCGAACAGAAAAAAGAGGGCGAATAAAACGGCAAGGGTGAAGTGGGGGAGAGGAAAACAAGAGGCAAATGGAAAATAATGTAATGAGAGGGAGATGAGTTGTGATGGGTACTTGGTATGTCTTGACTTGAGCGAAGACCTCCCCGGCAATGGTGTCAGAAATCCTTCTTGCTACCTCTTGATCATGCATTGGTTTTTCCCTTGAACAGGAAAGGGTGATGCATCAAAGTAGCGTAAGTATTTCCCTCAGATTTTGAGAACCAAGGTATGAAAAGTCCAACGCACCTACACAAACAAACAAGAACATCGCAACCAACGCGATAAAGGGGTTGTCAATCCATTCACGGTAACTTGCGAAAGTGAGACATGATAGAGATAATAAGATAAGATAAGTATTTTTGGTATTTTTATAATATAGATTGGAAAGTAAAAGATGCAAAATAAAAGTAGATAAAAAACATATATGATAAAAGATAGACCCGGGGGCCATAGGTTTCACTAGTGGCTTCTCTCAAGATAGCATAAGTATTACGCTGGGTGAACAAATTACTGTCGAGCAATTGATAGAAAAATTCATAGTTATGAGATTATCTAGGCAGGATCATGTATATATGCATCATGTCCGTGACAAATAGATCAAAACGATTCTGCATCTACTACTATTACTCCACACATCGACCGACTCCTGCCTGCATCTAGAGTATTAAGTTCAAGAAGAACAGAGTAACGCATTAAGAAAGATGACATGATGTAGACGGATAAACTCATGCAATATGATATAAACCCCATCTTTTTATCCTCAATGGCAACAATACAATATGTGCCTTGCTTCCCCTGCTATCACTGGGAAAGGACACCGCAAGATTGAACCCAAAAGTAAGCACTTCTCGCATTGCAAGAAAGATCAATCCAGTAGGCAAAACCAAACTGATAATTCGAAGAGACTTGCAAAGATAACAAATCATACATAAAAGAATTCACAGAAGATTCAATTACTTTTCATAGATAAACTTGACCATAAACCCAAAATTCATCAGATCTCGACAAACACACCGCAAAAAGAGTTATCGTGACGCCCCCGATTCAATCGTACACTAATCATGCACGCAAACGTGTACGATCAAGATCAGGGACTCACGGGAAGATATCACAACACAACTCTAAATGTAAAATAAGTCATACAAGCATCATATTACAAGCCAGGGGCCTCGATGGCTCGAATACAAGTGCTCGAACATAAACGGGTTAGCGAAAGCAACAATATCTGAGTACAGACATAAGTTAAGCAAGCTTGCCTTAAGAAGGCTAGCACAAACTAGGATACAGATCGAAAGAGGTGCAGGCCTCCTACCTGGGATCCTCCTAAATACTCCTGGTCATCATCAGCAGCCTATACGTAGTAGTAGGCACCTCCAGTGTAGTAAGAGCCGTCATCGACGGTGGCGTCTGGCTCCTGGGCTCCAGCATGTGGTTGTGACAACCAGGTAGAAGGGAAAGGGGGAAAAGAGGGAGAAAAGCAACTGTGAGTACTCATCCAAAGTACTCGCAAGCAAGGAGCTACACTACATATGCATGGGTATATGTGTAAAAAGGCAATATTGGTGGACTGAACTGCAGAAAGCCAGAATAAGAGGGGGATAGCTAGTCCTATTGAAGACTATGCTTCTGGCAGCCTCCGTCTTGCAGCATGTAGAAGAGAGTAGATTGAAGTCCTCCAAGTAGCATCGCATAGCATAATCCTACCCGGTGATCCCCCCTCGTCGCCCTGTGGAAAAGCGATCACCGGGTTGTATCTGGCACTTGGAAGGGTGTGTTTTATTAAGTATCCAGTTCTAGTTCTCATAAGGTCAAGGTACAACTCCGGGTCGTCCTTTTACCAAGGGACACGACTATTTGAATAGATAAACTTCCCTGCAGGGGTGCACCACATAACCTAACACGCTCGATCCCATTTGGCCGGACACACTTTCCTGGGTCATGCCCGACCTTGGAAGATCAACACGTCACAGCCCCACCTAGGCACAACAGAGAGGTCAGCACGCCGATCTATCTCCTATGGCGCAGGGGGTCTGGGCCCATTGCACACATGCATGTTGCGAGGGTGGCCGGAAGCAGACCTAGCCTCCCTAATACAAGAGCAGGCGTTCCAGTCCAATCCGGCGCGCGCCGCTCAGTCGCTGACGTCAAGAAGGCTTCGGCTGATACCACGACATCGAGTGCCCATAACTTTTCCCGCGTAGTTGATTAGTGCGTATAGGACAGTGGCCAGACTCAGATGAAATACCAAGATCTCGTTGAACATGTTATTTTGAAGTAACCGCGGACGCCGACCAGGGCCAGACCCACCTCTTGCCTTGGAGGTCTCAACCTGCCCTGTCGCTCCGCCACATAGTAACAGTCGGGGGCCGTCAGGAACCGAGACCCACCTTTACCGGGATGGAGCCACCTGTCCTTCCAGCCCCCACATTGGAATCACGTGCGTGTACTCAACGAGCCAACCCGACTTTAGTCACCATCTGTATAGTATGTATATATGTATATTATATACCCGTGATCACCTCCCGAGTGATCACAACCCAATAGTATAGCAAGGCAGACTGACAAGAATGTAGGGCTAGTGATGATAAACTAGCATCCTATACTAGGCATTTAGGATTGCGGGTAAGATATCAATGACTGTAGCAACAATGACAGGCTATGCAACAGAATAGGAGTAACCGGACAGTAACATGCTACACTACTCTAATGCAAGCAGTAGAGAGAAGAATAGGTGATACCTGGTGATCACAGGGGGGCTTGCCTGGAAGCTCAGCCGAGAGGGAGGGGTCGTCAACACCGTAGTCGTACTCAATCGCATCAACGCCGATCTCAGGGTCTACCGGAAAGATGTAGCAAAGGGGGAACACAATAAATAACAGAGCAATCAAAGCATCACAAAGCATAACATGGCAATACAATGTGCTAGGTATGCCCTAACGCGGTAGGAGGTGATACCGCAAAGGGAGGAAACATCCGGGAAAGTATCCCCGGTGTTTCATGTTTTCGGACACATGAACCGGAGGGGGAAAGTTGCGTGTTCGCTATGTTAGGGATGTGTGGCGGATGAACGGGCTACGTATCCGGATTCGTCTCGTCGTTCTGAGCAACTTTCATGTATAAAGTATTTTCATCCGAGCTACGGTTTATTTTACATGATTTTTCAAAGTTTTAAAGTTCTTCTGAAATTCCTTGATTTATTATTAATTCAAAAATAAAAATAAATTGCTATCGGTACCCAGGGAATGTGCCGGTGTTGCATATGAGGCTGGTAGGTGGGGTCATTGACTGAGTTGACCCAGTCAAAATTTGACTGGTCAAAAGGTGAATAGTGCTGCAGGTCCCACTTGTCATTTTCTCTAGCTTAATTAGATTAGTCATTTTCATTAATTAACAGTGGGGCCCTATGTCATAGTGTAGTAACTAACCTAGCTAGTACTACTAATTAGTCCCTAATCTAATTGCACGGCCGGCTAGTGATGGTTGTGAACACCCACGCACATAGCATAGCCACGGCCATGTCCATTAGCAGCACCAAGCAACGCTCGGCAGGAAACTAAGCAATAGCAACAGCGGCAGAGGCTAAGCAGCTAAGCAACGGCAAAAGCAGAAGGCAGCAACAGCGACGACGCTATGCGGCAGGAGGCAGCAGGGGCGGAGCTGGGCGGTGGGCGACAATAGGGGCGGCAGTAGGCGATGGCCGGTGAGCAGCGGCACGCGGACGCGAGGTCAGGCCGGCCGCGCCGGCAGCAGTACGCAGCAGCAGCAGCTCACGCACACACGTATGTACGCGTACACGCGAGCTCGGATGTGCTCGGGGACGGCAAACGGCGACCGAATCGAGGCAGGGGAAGAATGGATCCAGAGAAGTTGCTCACCGCGAGTCCATTCGCACGCTCGGGGAGGGTCGGGGTGGACCGGAGAGGCGGTGGTGATGACGAGACGGCGACGGCCGGACAAAGAAGACGAAGACTGCGTCGGCTACGCAGCTCCCCGCCTGGTTCCAATGCCTTGAACGGACGCGGTAGAGCGCGGCCAACATCTAGGATGTGCTCCCGTACGCCGGAGAGGCCGGTGGAGGCGTTAACGACGGCGAGGCAGCGGCGACCGCGTGAGCTTGCGAGCTCAAAATCGAGCCAGAGGAGAGGGGGGACGATGGGGATCGAGGGGGGAATGAACGAGGGGGAGCTAGGGTTTCTGGGGGACGCCTTAGTAGGCCGAGGGAGGGTGCGGATGGCCGGCACGTGGCCCTGGCGCCATGGATGGCCGGCACGCACGGCTCTGCCTCTCCCCTGTGAGAGGTAGGGGAAAAGGCCGGCCAGTTGGGCTGGGCCTGGTACAGTGTTAGTACTGGGCTTAAGTGAACAGGGGAGATTTCTCCTTTCCTTTTCTTTATCTTTTTCTGTTTTCCAATTTAGCTATTGTTTTTCTAAATAGTTTAGTGATCAAATGAACTTTGTTAATTATGAAACTTCACACAAAAATGATATGCAATATTCTAGGGTAGCACAAAAAGTAATGAGGGCATTCACAATTTATTTGATTTTCGGTTTGAATTTAAATGTGTTGAACAGGTGCTGCTGGGTCTGTTTTAAATACTTTAGGGGCATTTTAACAACTCAAATAATGTTAGTTTCTACATGCAAATTATATAGTGATTATTTTCAACCCAACAAACATTTTTGTTTTATCATTTAAAGAAATATTATTTTGACTTGAAATTTAAATTCGAGTTTGACTTTGATTTTTATTAAGTGGAAATGTGCATAGTAATCATGATGACATGGCCACCATTAGGGGGGATTACTATAGCATGATTCTCGGGGTGTTACAGTTACATCGAATAGATCTCCAAGAAGATCGAGGAGAACTCTCTATTGAGATTCAAAGAGAGAGAAGAAGCCATCTAGCTAATAACTATGGACCCGAAGGTCTGTGGTAAAATACTCACAACTCATCGGAGAGGCCTTGGAGATGATGTAGAGGCCCTCCATGGTCGATTCCCCCTGCGGCGGAGCGAAAGCAAAGGCTCCAAGATGGGATCTCGCGGATAAAGAATGGTGCGATGGTGGAATTTGATTTTCGTGGTGCTCGTGGATGTTTTCAGTGTACGGGAGTATATATAGGGGAAGGAAGTACATCGGTGGAGCAATGAGGGCCCCATAATGGTGGGTGGTGCGCCCACCCCCAAGGGGCACGCCGGGCACCCTCATGGCCGCCTCGTTTGTTGCTTGACGTCGACTCGAAGTCTCTTGGTTTGCATTTGTTCCAAAAAGATCGCTCCCGAAGGTTTCATCCCGTTTATACTCTGTTTGATATTCCTTTTCTGCCAAACACTGAAATTGGCAAAAAAAAAACAGCAATTCGGGCTGGGCCTTCGGTTAGTTGGTTAGTCCCAAAAATGAAATAGAAGTGTAAAGTAAAGCCCATAAACTTCCAAAACGGGTAATATAATAACATGGAATGATAAAACATACATTGTAGATACGTTGGAGACGTATCACCTTCGTACTCCCCTTCGCGCGGACATCTACTGTTGTGTCTTCGCCGGCTCCGGGTCGTTCCCTTCCAAGGCCTCGCCATGGTCCACCGTGTTGGTTCTCTTGGCGTAGCGTGGTCAACTTTGTCAACAAATGACAACCATCGGAAGAGGCATGAACGTGGAGTTGCTGACAATAGGGACCCGCATGGCCCATGGCCGCACGTGAGCAAGTCCCTCCTTATTATGCAAAAACCAATTATTTCTCCCCTGACAGGTTTGAGCCACCAGCTACATCTTTGCACACAGGGAAGTGTTTTCTTTATTACGTGGAAAAAAGTTACCTCTCCCTGACAGTTGGGACCCACCAGCTTTACTATGATCCATTTCATGGAAATATAGATTGTACCAAAGATGCTAAATTATTTTCTTTTTATTCTAACTCGAAAAAGAAGAAATTAAAAACCCAGAAAACATCTTCGCACGCAAGGAAGTGCCACCTTATTACAAACAAAAAATGATTCCCCGGCTAGTTGGGACCCACCAGACTTGGGGGCTGACTTGTGGGCCTACTAAGTTGACGTGTACGGGCTTTGTCAACTTAGTCAAAATGATTCTAGCTGCACCGACCGTTGGATGTTAAATCAACGGCCATGTTGCGTCTTGAAACTCTGTTCTTCTTGCTCCAGCCGCCCAAACCAGGCCCGCCATACCGCCTGCTCCAGCCCCCCATGGCCGGCTGTGCTGCCGCGCAGGCCTCATGGACCGACCATACTACGACTGGCCAGACCTTCCCTCTACTCACCCACACCCCTTGTTATTCTCCGGCGACAGCGGACTTATGTCACAGCCGAACCAGTGAAACCTCGTATTCCCCTCCGCGTGGGCATGCTCCCGCCTCGTCTTCTCTGGCTCCTTGTCATTCCCTTCCTAGGCCTCGCCGTCATCCACCGCCTTGATGCTCTCGATGCCTCGTGGTCAATGAGTTCAACGAACAACAACTATCAAAAGTGGACATTAGGCTATGAGGCTGACAGCTGGACCCACCAGCTACATCTTCGTAACCAAGGAAGTGCCTCCTTATTACTCACAAAATAAAAATGATTCCTCCCCCTGATAGCCGGGACCCACCAGCTATATCTTCACATGCAAGGGAGTGCATCCTTATCCTCCCTGACAGCTGGGACCTACCCGGTCCAAGCGTACGTAGCATTGTCGTGAACGTGTACTTACATACTGGTCGATCGGTCTCTCTGCAACGATGAACCGTGGCCGAGCAAACCGCGACACGTGTAGTAGTAGACGACATCTAGTTTGCGGCGGAGGAAGACTCGGCATGCCCCCGACATAGCAGTTTAGGCAGTCCCTTTTAAACAGTGTACATGTACGTGCAGCCAGATGCCAAAAAATATGACCACATACGTACATACGAGCCGGGTCTTGGACGCCTACTTACGCATAAGTACGGCCAGGGCTCGTGTACATGGAGAGGTCACGGATAGCAGCAACATCGTCATGTTCATCGGGAGCCAACTGGCTTGGACGGAACAACCAAAACGAGGTCTGGCGTACTGTGGAACGGAGGAGACGGGCCTTCTGTTCGACCGCGTACGGTCGAAACGGGGTCCTCTTCATTGGGAAGGGTCTGGCATACCGCAAAATGGAGGAAACGGACTTGTGTTGGAGCACCTACAGTCGAAATGGGGTCCTGTTCATCGATCGTGCGTCGCTCGGCCCTGACCACCCACCGTAACTGAGAACTCCTCGATATTTTCCTCGCCCTCGCTTCTACCACTATTTTTTCCATCATGGACGGCCAAAATAATGTCATACAGCTGCATCTTCGGCCCACCTAGGACGAAAAGCCCTTTTTCTGTTATGTTTTTTTGTCATAGAAGTAGGATCCCACCACATCCATTAAGATACCCTGTTTTTCATAATTATCATCATAGAAGTGTCATAAGCATGACAGAAAACCATTTCGTTCGGCCCAAAATGTCACGGATGTGTCTTTTTTTAGTGTAGGTTAATAAAAGCATGCACAAAGGCATGGCAGAGCAGATACTTGTTTTCAAACATGCACAAATGCATGGCAGAGCAAGCAACTGTTTTCAGCTACCTATTACATGGCTTCAGCTGAGCCCAAAACATTTGTGAATAAGTGTTTTTCGGAGTTAGGTTCCTCCATTGGGCCAGTATCAGCGTCGTCCGGATTTGGGCATGATGGGTTGTTGTCATCTTGGCATCTTGAGGTTGAGGCCTCTGGGTCACACCATGTCGGCTCTCCCTCATCTATCATATAGAGAGTAGCCTATGTCGAGTCGATGTCGGTTAATGCTTCAAAGGTTGCCTCATCATTAAAAATAACAGAGGGGTCAAAATCAGGGCAAAGATATGCTTATGCTTTGGTGGTGTGAGATCTACAACATTATGGGATGTCTGCTTAATCTTGGTGTTGTTGCTGTCATAAGCCGGCAGGTACTTGTCCAGATCCAACTCTTTTGCAAGCTTACACGCCAAGGGCCGCATCTCTCTGATGCATTTCTTGAAATCTTACTCTTCGAATATTGACCCGTCATCTTTAAACTCTGGACACCTGGTGGCCATTTCTTTCGGGTCAAGTTCTGATTTCCAAGCTTTGGCCCAGCTTAGAGCAACAATGGCTCCTGGGCGAGCGGTTGATAATTTATGTTCTTCATTTTGAGTTGGCACACATCACAGTCTTGATGAGAGTTGTAAGTTTTTTGCCACCTGATAAGGCTGCAAGGCTACAAAGACTTCCAACATATAGCTGTTCAGTCAATGAATAAGTAAACTTCAACTTTAGTAGCATATTCAGACCAAGACTAGTGCTTATGCGGCCTGTTGAATTTTTCACACTAGAGTCACCAGGCAGGTTAGAGGTTATATATCATGAATCACCAAGAGGGTTAAAGAAATATCAAAGCATATGATGAGTTGCATTTAAGCTTACCAAAGATGGCGACTGACATTTGAAAGATATGTTGCTTTAAGCCTGCTAACTCTACAGTCACCGGTTTAAGCTCAGCTTCAGCTTCATTTGCTCTTTTTAGCAGTGCACCTTGTCGGTTTCCCAGGTGGTTCTTTCAGCATTGAAACCTGCCTTGATCTTTTCAATTTGTTCCAATGAAGTTTTCAGCTTTGACTCGGCCTTGGAAGTTTCAGCTTGTTGCAGTTCTAGGTTCTTCTTTAAATTGCCAAGCTGCAACTCTTTTGCTTTCAAATCCTCGTGAAATATGCGATGGCGACAATGGTTACCGCAGAATGAACAGTTTTGCCATCATACAATTATTTAAAGTCCCAAGCACGTTGCAAGCAATATACTTGGCACTTGGTGGCTAATGTAGGTCATTTCAATCTCTATAATGACCTGACTCATTTTATTAAATTAAGTCGGCCCTTGGGGGCTACATATCGGTTCTCTCAAGGAACTATAAGTCCGGGCTCAACTTGTTAAATTAAGCCGGCTCTTGGGGGTTACAGATTTTGGTTATTAGCAATGGTTATAAGACCCAGCTCATCTTTTCAAGACAAGCTGACCCTTGGGGGCAACATTTTGGAAGCTTTACATGAAGTCTCAAGCATACTTAATGTCTTTCCCTATACTTAAGTCTTGGCGGCTATGTAAGTGTATATATGTATTAAGGTGGAAAGGGGTTAAAATCATACCTCATATCTTTGCTTCATCAGATTTACTAAGCCGGCCTCCATGTCATGGGTTGTATGGAGGCGGCTTAGGTGTCCTGCGTGGATTTCACTTGCAATATAAGATGAATAATCTTCCAAGTCCAATTTAGCCTTGCCTTTCTCCAGTAAAGGTGTTTCTTCTTTGGCCGAGTGGTTAGCTAGGACTCTAAAGACCTCGGGCGGCTTAAAAGCTGACCCAGTAACAGTGATGTCGTCAACATCAGTAGAGGCAAGGCTCTTGTCAATGGATTTAGCAGGACTAGGACTTGGCGGATCTTGATGGGCTACCGAGTTGATCTAAGTATCCATTGTCTCAAGGACTATAGCGATTGGCGGTGGCGTGTTATTGATAGTCTCTTCGGGGTCTTAAATGAGGGCCTCAGAGGTTTCCGCCATCTGCTTCTCTGTTTCAGAAGCCTTAGGTTCTTTTAAAGAGCCGCCCACTTTTTGTTTCTTACCCGCCTTTGCTACGCCTCTGTGACAAGAATACAAGAAGTTCATGGGTATATCATCAAAAGTTCTTTATTGAAACATTAAAGCACTTACCCATGGACAACAATGAAGGTAGGCATTTGAGTTCCGGTAGAGTCGCCGGATGATGGAGGCATCCCCTGATAATTTGGGTCGAAAGGACTAAGAGGTTGACGAAGGAGACCAGCCTTTGGAAGGGAAAGAAGTGGGCTATGAGGCACCTCGTTTCGACTCTTGTGAGGGGTAGGCGTGTTGGATATGATGGACACGCGATCTTGAGCATCGTCACTCCGGGTCATATGCCTTGACTCGTGCTGCTATTTCTTTGAAAGAAAGCTAGGGTCCAAATGAGAAATAGGGTGTGAAAATCATACTTTTCGGATGACTCGCCTTGTTTTCTTTCTTGGCAAAGATTCTGAGTCGAAGGAGATAGTAGTTACCTCTGATTCATGTGCCTGACTTGTCTCTGCATCATCCTGAGAGGAATTAGCATCAATAAGTTGCATAAAGAGAAGGCCAAGATAATCAAGTTCTACCTCTGACTCTTCTAGTTGGAAAAGCTCTTGTGTTGTTTGTTTACTGCAACAACCCATGCCATTAGATTTGGTTCCGCTTGTCCTCTTGGCTGGAGCGGCAGCGGCTGGCATTTTCTTCTTGCAAAAATGAAGAGTCTTCCTGTTTAAATATGAGCAATAAGGTTAGATAGTATGATGTACATGAGATAGTTAAGTGATATGAAGGCTTGTTCAAAATACTTACAGGAGGAGCCGTGTTAAGGGCGTTGAAAGGGTTCAGACCCACACGGCTATAGTTATCCAAAGACTCCCCAAGCAGCGTCTTAACAGAGTCATTGATTTCTTTGTCGGTTAGGCGGGTTTGGTTGTAACGCCGAGGGTCCTTGGTGTCACCAGTATACTCACACATTAAGCCGGGGCACCGGCTTAGTGGTAAAATCCTTGAGGCGACACAGCAGCGGACCAGATTGACTCCAGTTAAGCCATTGGCAATTAGGGCCCTTATTTTTGAAGAAGGTGGAGGAAAAAGGAGCACTCTGCGGCAGTAAATCGACTTGGAAGCAAGCTGGTGGTGATGAGCCGGAAGGGACGGAAACCCGGTAAGGGGTTCTCTCTAGCTGGGGAAGTGTCTCTACAATAAAACAAGGTATATTTCCAATCTTTGGGATGACTGGGCAGGGCGGCTGGAGGAAAAGTGACATCTCTTCGTATTTGGATGGAAACGCCTCCGAGTTCAAGGCGGGGCCCATCTAACATCTCAGTCTGGCGGTTGATATAAAAATAGTCTCTGAACAGACCGACAGAGGGTTCTTCCCCAAGGTACACTTCACAGAACACTTGAAAGTTGCATATGTTGGAAACAGAGTTGGTACCGATATCTTGTGGATGAAGATTATAGAAATGCAGAATGTCCGGAAGAACTTTTAGCCGGGTGTTGAGAAGCCATGGAGTAGGTGGTCCGTAAAAATCAGAACTTCACCCTCCTGGGGCTGAGGGGGGAGTTCGGAGCCTGGAACCCGCCAGTGGATGACCTCTTTGGCGGGTAAAACCCCCATGGTCATGTAATCATGGATCGAGTCTTGTGTGACTCTGGAGGCAATCCAGTCACAGGAGGTGGGTTCTTTTCTCATGATGAGCCATAATAACAAGTTGTGACCAAAGAATATGGGCTGGCGGGTTAAAATTACTATGGTAAGCCACCTAAGGAATTATACGATGATTCAGCAATGATGATCCAGCTACAGTTATAAGGCTACATATTATAATAAACCTTTAAAGGAATCATAAGACGCCTTAGCCATTGAATGAAGTAATTATCCAATTATGAAAGCATGGTGGGTTAAGTTGTTTAGGAATAAGCTGGCAGCATGTTGGTGGGTTAATCAAGAGGAGAAATTTTTTGTAGTTCATTGGCGAATTATAAATACCGTGTTAAGCCGCCTGCAAGGTGAAGGGCGGGTCAGTTATCTATGGATCTGAAGTTGTTGAAATTTTGCTAAGTATGGGGCAAACAAGTCTCACAGGCTGCAGATATAATTACAAATCTACAGCAGCTCAAAAAAAGGAGAATTAATATTAAACCTAGCAGGCGGCAGTGGAAGAACTAGTAAACTAGGTATTTAATTACAAAAAGAAAGGATCTATCCAAGATGCGAATAAGAACTAATACTGCTACCCTCGGGGGTCTGTGAAGAATTGTTTTTTGATTGAAATACTACTTCTAAAAAAGAGGATATATGAACTTGGATACGCTCGGATGAATGTCAATGAAGTACATGAACACGATTTCCCTAAGCTAGATGTGAGAAAGGAAAAGAGAAGTAACCGATGGGGTCTGTGAAGAATGGATGAGCACCGCGGATCTCTGGTTCAAACAGGTTGATGCAGCGGCCTTTGACGGAGTTGCAGACGAAGCTCGACAGGGGCGACGGAGCTCCAGTGCCGATGAACGACGCGAGGAAGAAGAAGAAGAGGGGGCGATGGGGGTAAAAGTGAAAAAGGATACCCCCCATGCCTATTTATAAGGAAAAGTTGGTGAAACAGTAAAATGGCATGTGCGGAAATCGAGGAGGCGTCATGATTATCTTAACAGAGGAGGCGCCTTCATTCTCGGAAAGCTAGATAATGCAAAAAGATCCATTGTGATGTCATAAGTTTTTTAGATTTATTTCACATGATGTCATGGCGGGTTACAAGGACCCGTTCAAGATTAAGCGTTGGGGGGAATCAAAGAAGACTCACCAACCAGAAGCAGTGAAGATTGAAATGAATAAGTTCAAATCAATCTGGGGCCTAATGTTGGGGATATAACACCACATTGTGACCCTCCTAGGTGGGGCCTGGTTACACTATTGGCCACTCAGATATAAGGCCTAGGTAGGCCCAATAAACTAGACATGGAAGCCGGGGGGTGACTTACATGGTGAGCCGCCAGGGGCCTGAGCCCAAAATAATGTGCTAGACCCGGCGGTGTAAGCCACCGGACGATGACTTGCCTAGTAAGGCAAGGCGACTTAGAACCTAGGTCGGTCACGTTTGTATGGTCCGACTTGGACTCTTGTAAGCCTAGGGCCTTGCGCTGTATATATAAAGGAGAGACCCTATGGCGGGTTAACTCAAGTTACAATCAATCGATAGCTAGGTTAAGTGATTCCGCTCCCTTGTAATCGATACTCAATCAATACAACACAAAGTAGGACGTAGGATTTCACCTTGTTGGTGTGGGGCCAAACCTGGGTAAACCTTGTGTTTTTCATCCTGCTCAACCCCTTCAAGCTAACCTACATTGCGATGGCTCCACATCTAAGTCGTTTCACAAGGGCATCTGCCGTGACAAATCCATGACAAATGGTGTCCTCGGCATCCTTATTGTCGGCTTCGATCTTCTCAGCGGCAACATGTTCAGTGTCAGTGGACAAGATGATGACGAGGGTGGCGCAACACGTAGAACAAGTAGATGAACAGACGCGAGCAGTCGCATAGTCACTTCCCAAAAACATAATCGCCCCTCTCCCATATAGGATACGGAGAGGCAGTGTTTCGAAGACCTGCTCTCCCATAGACCGTGTACGCGACCAACGAGATGGAGTCGCCGGTGGCAGCAGCAGCAGTGGAATGATAGTGGGCGTGAATGCGGAGTTGCGACATGTTTCACATGATGACTAGGCTTGGGAGACGCCTTGCACATATATAGGCACAACCACGTGGAGTGACACGGGCTCGACCCACGGCCGAGTCCGTGACAGCCCATGATCCGACGTCTCAAATCATGGCCGCATATACCTAAGCTCGGCTCATCTCATTCCCACAACCCACGGCGCGTCATGACAAGGTGTGGCATAGCGAGGCAGGCTGTGGAGGAGGAGTGCGCGAGGGCCTCTTCTATTCTCAAGCTGCAATAGCATGTGGAAGAGAATCCCTTATAAAGAGGTCAAACTCCTTCTCCACTTTCGGGGTGGGACTAAATTTCCCACTACACCTACTGCAATATAACCCACATGGGCCCTTGGTGGTTTTCTGATATTGTTTGATGGGCCTAAAGCCCACCCCATATTTCAAGAATACCCCACCAGGTCTCGAGGAACCATTGTGTCCTCTATTCTAGTTGTTATTTTAATATACCAGTGTTTCAGTGAAGACCTATTAAGGTTGAACTTCAATTAGAGCCAGTAGCTACACTCCTTCACAACTGAACAATGGACTATTCCTTGAAAGGTGAGTTTGGTGTAAAGAAGTTTCACCACATGTCTTACTAGTACTAGGTTGCCGAAGGCTGGCTCCTCGGGTGGAGCATATAAGTTACTCTCATGGCCTATTCATGAAATTACTAGAGATCACCCCAATCTTATAGACTATGACCAGCAGTCGGCTCCTATAGGTGTGTTCCTCCAAAAATCGCTCTATAGCATATCATCTTGCTTACATAAGCTTTGGAACACATTAAGACAATTTTCATCCTACCATACAGTATCCGAGAGTATTGCATCTCCAACGGAGTGGGTTAGTAAAGTTACTCTCCTCAGTTCACCACTGGCATGTTTTCCCAGGTCCTACTTCACGGGATCTCCGATCACATAGGTTGGGTGATCACCATGGAAACTCATGTGGGTCTCATACCCATCTCCCTTGATGCATTATCTATCACAACACGCGATAGCCCTTTTGTTAAGGGATCTGCTAGATTCTTAGCCGTTTGGATATAACCAAATGATATGTCTCCAATGTATCTACAATTTTCTATTGTTCGATGCTGTTATATTATAATTCTTGGATGTTTTACAATGCTTTTACAACAACTTTATATCCTTTTCTGGGACTAACCTATTGTCATACTATCCAGGGCGAGTTATTGTTTTTTGGTTGTTTTTTTACTTCGCAGAAAATCAATACCAAACGGAGTCCAAACGAGCGAAACTTTTTGGTGATTTTTTCTGGACCAGAAGACACACGATGGGCCAAGAAAGCACCTGAGGGGGGCTCCAAGGGGAGCACAACCCACCAGGGTGCACCTGAGGGCCCAGGCGCGCCCAAGTGGGTTGCGCTCACATTGGCCGCCTCCCGCACCTCCTCTTTGCTCTATAAATACCACAATATTCCAGAAACCCTAGGGGAGTCGATGAAAATAAATTCCAGCCACTGCAAGTTCCGAAAACCACAGATCCAATCTAGACACCATCAAGGAGGGGTTCATCATCCTCATTGCTGCCTCTCCGGTGATGCGTGAGTGGTTCATTGTAGACCTACGTGTCCATAGTTAGTAGCTAGATGCCTTCCCTTATCTCTCTTTTGATGCTAAATACAATGGTCTCTTGGAGGTCTATTTGATGTAACTCTTTTTGCGGTGTGTTTGTTGGGATCCAATGAACTTTCAGTTTATGATCGGGTCAATGTTTTTATCCGTGAAAGTTATTTGAGTCTTTTAACCACTTGTATGCATGATTAGTTATAGCCTCATATTTCTTCTTCGACTCTTTGGTTTAGTTAGGCCGACTAGATCAATTTTTCTTGCCATGGGAAGAGGTGCTTTGTGATGGGTTTGATCTTACGGTGCCTTCTCCAAGTGACAGAAGGGGAACTGACATGTATGTATCATTGCCATTAAGGATAACAAGATGAGGTCTATGTCTATATCAATAGATCTTGTCTACATCATGTCATTGTTCTTATTGCATTACTCCATTTTTCCATGATCTTAATACACTTTATGCATGCTGGATAGCGGTCGATGTGTGGAGTAATAGTAGTACATGCAGGAAGGTGTCAGTCTACTAATCTTGGACGTGATGCCTATATAATGATCATTGCCTAGATATTGTCATTATTATTTGAAGTTCTATCAATTGCCCAACAGTAATTTGTTTACCCACTGTATGCTATTTTTCTTGAGAGAAGCCACTAGTGAAATCTATGGCCCCCGTTTCTCTTATTTAAAATATTTGCCATCGAAAGCTATTTTTATTCGCTTTTATTTTCATATCTATTAATCCAAAAGCACAAAATATCTTTCTACAATTTATATTTATTTATTTTATCTCGCATTCTCGCAAGATCTGTTTATCCAATCTACAACAATTTTACCAATCTTTTTACCCGTGAAGGATTGACAACCCTGTCTTATGTTGGGTTGCAAGTATTTGTTATTTGTGTGCAAGAGTTGTTTATGTGGTGTTGCGTGGTTCTCCTACTAGTTCGATAACCTTTGCCTCATCACTGAGGGAAATACCTACCATTGCTGTGCTGCATCATCCCTTCCTCTTTGGGGAAATAACCGACGTAGTTCAAGTCGACATCAAAAGGAATTTATGGCGCTGTTGCTGGGGAGACATCATCAACATCTACCAGGTTTGTCATCCAAATCTCATCTCCTTGCAATTTACATTATTATTCATTTGCCACTCAATTTCCTCTCCCCCACTTCACAAAAAATTGCCATTTTATTCGCCCTCTTTTTTGTTTGTCGTTTTCTCGTCAGATCTGTTTTTGATTTCAGTATTGTTGCATAGTCACGATGACTCAAGAGAACACCAAGTTGTGTGATTTCCCCAGTACCAACAACAATGATTTTATTAGCACCCCAGTTGCTCCTCCCACCACTAGTGTGGAGTCTTGTGATATTAATGCCGCATTGTTGAATCTTGTTATGAAAGATCAATTTTCTGGTACTCCTAGTGAGGATGCCGCATCCCATCTTAACACATTTGTGGAATTATGCGATATGCAAAAGAGAAAAGATGTGGACAATGATATTGTGAAGTAGAAATTGTTCCCGTTTTCTTTACGAGATCATGCAAAAATTTTGTTTTCTTGTTTGCCTCGTAATAGTATTGATTCTTGGGATAAGTGCAAAGATGCTTTTATTACTAAGTATTTTCTGCCCACGGAAATTATTTCCCTTAGGATGCAAATCATGAATCTTAAGAAACTTGAGCATGAACATGTTACGCAATCTTGGGAGAGAATGAAATTAAGCAACTTGAGCATGAACATGTTACGCAATCTTTGGATGATCATACAAAAAATTATGCGAGATTGAATTTTGTTTCTATAAATCTTTTAGATTCCGCTGTGGGTGGTACTTTTATGGAAATTACTTGCGGTGAAGCTACTAAATTGCTAGATAATATTATGGAAAATTATTCACAATGGCATACCCAAAGAGCTCCTACTAGTAAAAACATTAAGTCGGTTGAAGAAATTTGTTCTTTGAATGCAAATGTTGATGCTCTTAGGGAATTGGTTGCTGATAAAAGTGCTCTTATTGATTTTACTGATGTGCCTTTGTCTACCTTGATTGAGCAAAATAGTGATGCCATAGATATGAATTTTATCTCTCGAAACAATTTCAATAACAATGCTTATAGAGATAATTTTAATCCTAGGCCTTTTCCTAGTAATTCCTCTAAAAACTATGGTAATTCCTATGGCAGTGCTTCTTATAATAATAATAGGAACACCCCTGATCTTGATAATAATATTAAATAATTTATCAATACTCAAAAGGTTTTTAATGCTCCGATAGAAGAAAAGTTGAATAAGACTGATAATATGTCTAGAAGTATTGATGGAATTTCTCCCGATGTAGAAAATCACAAGATGAAAATTTTTGTGCCTAAGGTTGAGGAATCAACTAAAGCTTTATATATCTCTATGGATGAAAGTAAGAAAAGAATTGATATGATTGGAGCTAAAAGAGAGTTTTTAGAACAAGTGTATTCTAGTAATTGCTTTCATAAAAGTGATGAAGATCTTAAAATCATTGGTGTTTCCTCTATTGATTCCTTGTTTAATAAGATTAAAATTGATGTTAAAGGGACTGGAGAAGAGTCAACTTTAGCTAGAAGTCGTCCCGATAATTTGGAGGGTGAAAATCTTGTCGAGATAATTGATAAAAGTGGGTTTGGAGAGGTCAAAACTTTAACTAGTGATGTGCCCACTCTTTTGGATTACGAAGACTTTAATTATGATAATTGCTCTTTAATTGATTGTATCTCCTTGTTGCAATCCATGATAAATTCACCACATGCTTATGAACAAAATAAAGCTTTTACTAAACATATCGTTGATGCTATGATGAAAGCTTTAGAAGACAAGTTGGAATTAGAGGTTTCAATTCCTAGAAAATTACATGAAGAATGGGAACCTACTATTAAAGTCAATATTAAAAATTATGAGTGTTTTTCCTTATGTGACAAGGGTGCTAGTGTTTGTACAATTCTGATATCTTTATGTGATATGCTTGGTCTTACCGATATTGAAGAATGTATTTAAATTTGCGCTTGGTGGATTATACTATTAAAAAGCATGTGGGAAGAACTAATGATGTTCTTATTCTTGCAAATAGGAATTATGTGCCCATAGATTTTATTGTTCTTGATATCGATAGCAATCTGTCTTGTCCAATTATTCTTAGTAGACCATTTTTACGTACTATTGGTGTCGTGATTGATATGAAAGAAGGCAATATTAAATTTCAATTTCCACTAAGGAAGGGTATGGAACAATTTCATAGAAATACAAGTAAGCCACCATATAAATCAATCATGAGGGCATCTTATGGATCTAGAAACAAAGATGACAACAATTAGATCCTTTGCATTATGCCTAGCTAGGGGCATAAAATGATAGCGCTTGTTGGGAGGCAACCCAATGAATAAAATATGTATTTGTCTTTTCTTTCTGTTCTTGAGTGTTTGCACAATTATGTTGTTGTTAAGATTGTGCTTTTTTGTGTTTTAATTAGTGTTTGTGCCAAGCAAAGTCTTTGGGATCATGTTGGGTGATAGTTGATTTGATTTAGAAAAACAGAAACTTTTTTGCTCAGAAAAATAATTTTCACAAATCACAAAAACGTGACTTTTATCTGAATTCTTTTACACAAGATTTATATACAAATTTCCCACTCTGTCCTAAATTTTCATAATTTTGTGAGTTACAGAAGTATACGAAGTTCCCTGATTACTACAGATTGTTCTGTTTTTGACAAATTCCGTTTTCTTTGTGTTGTGTGCTTATTTCAATGAATCTATGGTTTGTATTGGAGGGTATAAGCTATAGAAAAGTTGGAATACAGTATAGATAATGCAAAAATAAAATATGAATGGGTATGCAATAGTACTTATAGTAGTGATTTGCTTTGTTATACTAACGGATCTCACGAAGGTTTTGTTGAGTTTTGTGTGATTGAAGTCCTCGATTTTTGGGTGAGATCACGATGGATGAAGGAATTAGGAGTAAGAAGAGCCTAAGCTTGGGGATGACCCATGGGATCCCAAAGCTATTATCTAAAAGATAGGCAAGAAACAAGTGGCATCCCCTCTTTCTTCTAATAACCATCGGTATTTTACTTGGAGCTATATTTTTATTCGTCACATATCATGAGTTTTGCTTGGAGCGCCTTGTATGATATGAGTCTTTGCCCTTTTTTATTTTTGTTTTAATTCACCTATCCTTGCTGGACACACCTATTTGAGATAGCCAAAATTATGCAATGACTTGTTAAAATTGCTCTCTATGCTTCACTGAAATCTTTTTGAGCCTTGGAATTACTCTAGTGCTTCACTTATATCTTTTTGAGGACCGTGTGCTTTATTATTTTGAAGAAATACTCTCATGCTTCACTTAGATTCATTTGAGAGTTAGTAATGATTTTAAGAAATTCTCTGTTACTTCACTTAAATTATTTTGAGAGAAGAAAATTCTATGCTCATGTTCTTCACTTAGATTTTTTTGAGCTATCAAAAGCAACATATGAAATTAGTCCCAAAGTGATAGATATTAAATAGGGGTATAATAAAAACTTTCATGAAGATCATTGGACCAAATAAACTTGATTCCTTGAAATAGTTTTGCGATATGTTGATATGATATGTGATTCATGTTGATGAGTAATTATGCTTTAGTAAGAATATTGGTGTTAAGTTTTGTGATTCCCTATGCAAGCACGTAAGTCAATAGTTATGCAATGAAATTACATCCTAGTTATGGTGCATTATTCAGTGTTAGTTTTGCTTAATGCTCACTTATGAGATTTTTCATTTCTTGGTTGGATGCTTCCCAATCTTTTGCTAGCCTTCATTTGCACTAAGTATGATCACTACTTGTGCATCTAATTTTGAAACCCAGTTTTGCCACATGAGTCCACTATACCTACCTATATGCGGTATTCTTTTGCCGTTCTAAGCAAATTTGTATGTTCCTTCTCTCAATTTCAAAATAAATTTCTCTTTTGTACGCTCGTACCGCTCATGAAACAGTAGGGGGTGGCTGATATTTTTCCATGCTAGATGTGTTATTCTCAAGATGAGTGTTTATTCACTTTTCATTGCACGAGAGTACGGCAAAGGTATTAGGGATGCCCAGTCCCGAAATGAAAATTGATTTTACTTTATGTTGTCAAATAATAAATTCATTGGAAAGTGTTGGTATGCACACCACTCATGGATTCGGTTAGCCGTGGAATGTGAAAGTATGGTGGAAAAACGAATGAACTTTATTTTCTGCTTGGGAACTGCCTATGATATATCTAGCATGGAAAGTGTTGGGAACTACTCGATTATTTTTGTTGACAGGAAAGGCATGCCACACAAAATGTTTTTATCTCTACTTTTTTCTCTTTGAGCTCTGGCACCTCTACAAATCCCTACTTCCTGTAGCGAGGGGCCTTTCTTTTACTTTATGCAATTTTTATTATTATTTGAGTCTCCATCTTCTCTTATAAAGCAACAACTAAGGGGCACTATGATCATACTTGAGCATTGCGTGTATCTAATATGCAAGTGTGTTTCATGAATGGATCAAGGACTGAGTGTAATGGGCTGGGGATAACTTGCTTTAGTGTTGGTACTTTGAAACACATGGTTGCTTGTTGATATGCTTGAGTATTGAAATCTTCATGTCAAAACTAGACTATTTGTTTGAACCATATAAAATTCCAAATGTCCATGCTACAAAGAAAAGAATATGTCATGAACATGTTAGGCAACATTCCACATCAAAATTCTAATTTTTATCATTTACTTACTCGAGGACGAGCATGAATTAAGGTTGGGGATGCTGATACATCTCCAATGTATCTATAATTTTTTATTCTTTCCATGCTATTATATTATCATTCTTGGATGTTTTACAATCATTTTATAACAACTTTATATCATTTTTTCTGACTAACCTGTTGACATAGTGCCCAGAGCCAGTTGCTGTGTTTTGCTTGTTTTTTTACTTCGCAGAAAATTAATACCAAACGAAGTCTAAACAAACAAAACTTTTTGGTGATTGTTTCTGGACCTGAAGACACACGATGGGCCAAGAAAGTACCTGAGAGAGGCTCCAACGGAGCACAACCCACCAGGGCACGCCTAGGGGCCCAGGTGCGCCCAGATGGGTTGTGCCCACCTCAGCCACCTCCCACACCGCCTCTTTGCTCTGTAAATACCCCAATATTCCAGAAACCCTAGGGGAGTCGACGAAAATCAATTCCAGCCGCCGCAAGTTCCAGAAACCTCACATCCAATCTAGACACCATCACGGAGGGGTTCATCATCCTCATTGGTGTGTCTCCGATGATGCATGAGTAGTTCATTGTAGACCTACGGGTCCGTAGTTAGTAGCTAGATGGCTTCCTCTCTCTCTTTTGGTTCCTAATACAATTTTTCTTGGGGATCTTTCTGGTGGAACTCTTTTTGCAATGTGTTTGTTGTGATCCGATGAACTTTGAGTTTATGATCAGATCTATGCTTTATCCATGAAAGTTATTTTAGTCTTTTGATCTCTTATATGCATGATTACTTATAGCGTCATATTTCTTCTTCGAATCTTTGGTTTAGTTAGGCCGACTAGACCGATTTTTCTTGCCATGGGAAGAGGTGCTTTGTGATGGGTTCAATCTTACGGTGCTTGATCCCAGTGACAGAAGGGGAACCGACACGTATGTATCATTGTCATTAAGGATAACAAGATGGGATCTATTTCTACATCAATAGATCTTGTCTACCTCATGTCATCGCTCTTATTGCATTACTCCATTTTTCCATGAACTTAATAACTAGATGCATGTTGGATAGCAGTCAATGTGTGGAGTATTAGTAGTAGATGCATGCAGGAGTTGGTCTACTAATCTTGGACATGATGCCTATATAATGATCTTTGCCTAGATACCGTCTTGATTATTTGAAGTTCTATCAATTACCCAATAGTAATCTGTTTACCCACCACATGCTATTTTTCTTGAGATAAGCCACTAGTGAAATCTACGGCCCCCCGAGTCTCTTCTTTTTTATATTTGCCTTTGAGATCTATTTTTGTTCGCTTTTATTTTCAGATCTATTAATACAAAAACACAAAAATACCTAGCTGCAATTTCAATTTATTTATTTTATCTCGCATTTCCGCGAGATATATTTGTCCAATCCACTACAATTTTAGCTATCTTTTTACTCGGTTGACAACCCCTCTCTTATGTCGGGTTGCAAGTATTTGTTCTTTGTCTGCAGGAGTTGTTTACGTGGTGCTGCGTGGTTCTCCTACTGGTTTGATAACCTTTGTCTCATCATTGAGGGAAATACCTACCGTTGCTGTGATGTATCATCCCTTCCTCTTTGGGGAAATACCGATGTAGTTCAAGTCGACACCATCCAACGCTATCTACGGGTGATATAACCCCACGGTATAACCCACCGTGTAATGGACGGGTCATGTTACTAGCGACTCATGGAGGTAGGCTTCAGATGGGCCAGAGCGATCAAGATGCGGGACTGTAAGGGTGGCTCACAAGATGGGCCGGCTTAGGGCCCGAAACCAGAAGGCGGCGTGCGGCCCAGAGGTGTAAGCCGTCGTGCGATGTGTTTCCATAGAGGCAAGGAAGCTTAGAGTTAGACTCAATCACTCATCATGACATGACCCGGACTCTTGTAAGCTGGAGGCCTCTTGTATATAAAGGTGAGTCCCTGACACAAATAGGAGGGGTTACAATCAATCAATAGATAGGTAAAGCGAATCCGCTCCGTTGTAATCAATTCTCAAGCATTAAGGAGAAAAGCAGGAGTAGACTCTTACCTCCACCGCGAGGGGTCGAACCTGGGTAAACTCGTGTCTCTCGACCCACTGAACCCAAACAAGCTAATCACCTAGGTGCGATGGCCACACGTCTAAGTCATCACACTACCGTGACAAAAGCACGACAGTTGGCGCCCACTATGGGGATGAAACATGGTGGTTTCGAGTTCTCGAAGGGATCTTTCCTAGTGATCGAGGGATACGCCGTTGGCAGGATGACCAAGAGTCACCGCGGCAAGCCCTACATCAATGATGCTGGTTGGGGCCCCGAGGCTGACTCAATCTAGTACGGGTACCGTGTGGTGACCCCTACTCATAAGTCGTGATCACCGAATGCACGCATATAGTGATCCCAAAGATCAATGCTCACTAAACACACAGAAGCTGAATAACAAGAGTCTTACATCCATACATACCGTCTTACACAAATAGGACCATTACGGTCAAGTCTTGAATATAGCATCACAGCGGAAATCTTCGTCAATAACCCTATAGGCATTATGAATGGGAAAGCGTCCTAACTCCCATGTTCGTCACCAATGAACTCTTCTTCATAACCCTCCTCTTGCAGGCCTAGCCAAGTAAATAGCCAGGGACAAGCCAGTGAGTAAGTTTGAATGTACTCGCAAGCAACCCAAGAGTGATAGCAGAGTAATTATGCGAGGCTCTACTACCAAATTGGTATTTTGCGGAAAGCTAGTTTTTATTATGCAAGTATGATCAACATTTATTAAGCTCATGAATGCGTCTGCAGCAAGTATCAGGAGGTTACAGACACCAACATCAAGAACGAGTTCACACAACTCAGTCTCTGGCATATCGTCTCTTTCTGTGATTCTCATCAAAAATGTACTCAATTGTGTGTAAAGGAATTCCAGACATAGTTTAAGTAGCACCACCCAACTGTCCTTGACCATGGACATGACTATTCGAATAGGTTGACACTCTACATAGGTTGTACACTTCACCCACAAGATTAGGGGAACTTTCGTGTCATCCACGACCTGCAGTACCTAAAGTACTCGGGGTAAGCACCCGATCACTATCTTTCCCTAGACGACACTCACATAGATTACACGCGATGGTACACAACCCTCGTGTATAATCATAAGATCTTGGGACTCTGCCCTTTTATTGTCACATCTACACGAAGAGACCAATGGTGTGTCGAGTGCCCTGTAAAAACAATCATGGGCGCCCACTGGTACATCGAGGTGCCACACAAACGGTTTTTAACCCCTTCTCATGAAGGCTTTTGGAACCGTCGGCAAGTGAGTGACTGTGATAGGGGGGTCCTTCCCACATGACCCAAAAACCGTCGGGGATAGGGAGCAACCCAAATGATGCATCCTTGCAACTTGTTTGTGCTTGCATTGCCATCGCAGTCGCTATTCTGTGGTGCTACGTTTATGATGTGCGACCCATCACAAACGGTTTATGATTATAGAACGTGTATGATAAGCAGATAATCACACACATTCACTTTTCCTGAACCATATGTCATAACTAATTAAGAAGATTAGCTAGTCACCGTACGAGTGTGGGATAGGATTACGAAACGTGGACCGTCGTAATGTCGTCATACATGACAAGTATTGCACACGCTATTCAATGGTGCAACGTTTACGATGCGTACCACATCAGAAATAGTTCATGGTTGCAAATCGTGTATGATAAGGCAACTAGCACAAACATTTAGTTTGCCCGCACCGTTTGTGATATGTACATCGCACACGCTTTACAAACGGCAACTATGTGCATGCTTGGACACGTTTCCTCTCTGTGAACCATGTCGGATTATGGTGTATGTTACAAATGTTTGTGTTTTACCGATCGTGTGAGCCATAACGACATGCAGAGCATAAATTCAACATAATGTAATTGCTGCTCTTTCAAATTGTACCAGATTTGAAATTGAAAGTATGATATAGCTTTATTCATATCCATCAGGTTCAAACAACCAATGCATTATTCGATTCATAGGTACATATGTTCAAGAATTACACAAGCACGAAATAAAGAATGATGGGCCACAGTTGTATACTTGTACTATTAAAGACGGTAAATAAAGAGGTGAAATACATTCTGGTTATTGAACAAGGTGAAGCGAAATGTTCGTATTGTTCCCTCCTCCTTGCAGAAGGCACATACGACTCCAGCCCAACCCCTTGTGATGGCCGACCGCCCATCCTTCATGGTCTTCATGAAAACATCTAGATAGTCATCGTGCTTTGGTAGAAATACTTTAACCTTTGCATGCCCATCTAGCATGTAGTTTCAGAGGTAATCTTGAGTAAACTTCTTTGGGAACCACTGCAAAGGAATAAGATTCAGACATTGCCATCTGACACAACTCATTATGGGCAGTAAAAAGAAGGCTGCAGAGTTCTTACTTACCATCCTGCAGTTCGTTGTTGTCTTGGATAAAGTGTAAACAAATAGTTCAATTGCCATCTTTTGACCCATTTTACTAACAATCTTTATGAGCTTCCTCACTTAAAGCTAGTTCATCGATATCTCATTGCCCCATACATAGAAAGGGTCGAAGATTTTATCTTTACCAATGACATATGTACCTAAAAGCACTAAGTTAATATTAGAAGCTAAACAACAATTGCACAATTATGTAATACAACACTCTTCTATAATATATTATAAGATCCAATATAATCACATATTAGATGAATTAACAACTTATATTAGGGCCGGAGGGAGTTTATTACATTTTTACAAATTATCGGTTGATTAACTGTTGTTGTATCCATGGGTTAGAGTTAGTTTGAGCTAGTTTGGGTCCAAATAGCCCTAAAGTATATCCAAACATGAGGGGTTGTTTGAGCTAGTTGCATCTAACCCACCCAAAAAGACTATCCCACCCAAGAGGTGCTAATTGGAGCTAGTTCTCCTAGTGCATTTATTGTCAATCTAACCTTGTCATCCAAACACCTCTTTGGCTAGAGTTGGTTTGGGCTTAGTCATGAGCTAGAAACTAACTCTAACCTCTAGCTAAGTTGAGTATCCAAACAGGGATGTGTTGTTGTTGTTGTTGTTGTTGTTGTTGTTGTTGCTGCTGCCGTTGCTGCTCTTCTACGTATATCTAGACATCATCAGAACATTAAGGTAACAGTCTTCCGTGTTGCTATGTAGCCTAGGATTGCATATTTAGACACTAAGTACAGTGCATGTTGCTATGTAGCATCTGATATATTACATATGGCCCTAGTTAACCTAACGATAAATGGATTACATATATATTCAGTTAAAAGTCCAATTCACAGAGTAGTCCCTTATAAGCCCCCGGCCTATAAGGTACCAACTACTAATATCCTGAACAATGAGTATATATAAGCCATGGGATGAAACTAACCTCGACGGAAAACAACAGCCGTTCCCAAAATTGTCCTGTGTAATTAAGTACATCGTGAGGCATGTTAAGCACAACAGGCTAAACATCAACCAAATATATCCATGGCAGACAAAATAATCTCCAAAAGATAGCTTCAGTGTGCAGGTTTAAGCACACTAGTAAAGTAAAACAAGTGGAAAGGTGTGTTAACTGCAATAGGCCTAACATTTAACAACAAGCAAATATAGTCATTTAAACTGGTATTGTGCCGGTCTAAGTACACTAGTAATTGTTAAATAGAAATGGAAAGGCGTGTTAACTACAAGATGCAGCAACCAAATGTAGCCATTCATAGTGGTATTGTTGAAACTGGTATTGATGAAATTGAACTGCACAGTTCATACTTGCACATATAGAACATCACGTTGTGAATAACAAGAATAAACAAGGCATACTACAAACAACCAAAGATAGCATTTGATATTGGACATATGCTCACTACAAACAACCGAACAATCAAAAAACTTTAAAGCATATGCTAGCTATAACAGGCTTAACAACAAGCAAATATATGCATTCTTATCGGTATGTTTAAAACTGGATTGATGAAAATGTACGTCACAGTAGATAGTTGCACATATAGAGCATCACATTGTGAACAACTGAAATAAACAAGGCATACTGCAAACAACCAAATATAGCAATTAAAACAGGAAATATGCTTACTACACGACAAAAGGGACTCGACAAAACAAATCATGTGTTCCCCCCTGTGAAGAGGCACGACAAAACAAATCATGGGCTTCCTCACTTGTCACAGATGGGCTCTTTCCCCTTGGAAGAGCCAGAGAGGGTGCCCTCATTGTGGTCGCCGTCGATGTGGTCTGACTTGGAAGCTGTAGATCCCAAGCCGGCGTCGCAGAACGTGTCCCTCAAAAACGACAAAAGGGGCTCGATGGCGATGTAGGATGGCAAATTCTTCACACCGAGCCAGAGGAGATCAGCGGCAGGGCCATGGATGAGATCGATGGTGGTTGAAACCGAGGGGTTGGGGGTGGGCCACTTAACCTATGACATAGCCCGCCTCAGGCCATCGCTGTCGATGACCTCGATGTCATATCCGGATTGAATGCATGCGGCTAGTAATGGTTGTCAGCTTCCTTGGCGGCCACCTTGGTGACATTGGGCGAAGAGACCGCGATACACCTCTTTTGGGCTAGTCGCTCCTCGAGCTCCATGGGAAGCGTAGTCGGGCTTAGGCTGCGACACTCTGGAGTGGGGGTGGGGATATGTGGGAAAGGGGGCGTTTGGGAGGCATCATCTAAGAAACTCAGGGCGGCATGGGTATGAAGATCATTGGGTAAGCTGCATAGGCAAACCGGCAGATGTTGACAATGGAGGCCTTGCGGCGGTGGCGATGGCGACGATCTTGCTAGGGTTTCGAGTGAGGGAGGGGTGTGTGTGTGCGCGCGCGCGCCCGAGTAGGTTTTGGTGTGTGTGTGTGGAGGGGGGCAGTGGGTGTGTTTGAGGAGATGACACGGCTACTGAAAATTTTACTACGCGGGAGTCATGCGGGAATGAAAAGTTGGGGCTATTGAAAATCTGAATGATGGTGCATCGTACATGGTGTGTAAATAACAAACGTGTCTTATGAAACAGAAAAACCATCGAGGCAGGCAGATATTTTTGAGGGATGCAGGCAGGAGAGGGTACAACAAACATCACGCCCGATCAAAATATAATAACCGTGTGTTATCAAACTGAAAAAACCTGTAGGTGGGTAGATATTTTTGAGAGGGCAAGCCTCATGGAGTCCAATGTACTGTGCGGATGTGCATGATAGGGGCACCGGCATGGAACACGGTTAGTGTGAGTGAACCGTGTCTGTTGCGTCATCCAACTTATCTAATGTTCATAAATTTGGCAAAAATGACACGAGAAAGGGTCAGAACACTAACACACTTGCATGTGGACCAAATATATGTATGAAAAGGGTGGTTTGATGTTCAAATACCAAATGCAACTTTGATGTGGCACCAATATCGCGAAGTGCACAGTATTCCTTGCCCCCGCGTATTCGCAGGAACGGAATCCTAAGCTATAAAAGCATGCCCCCCATGGAGGTTCACCTATCAAAGTACGAAGTAGCAGACCACCCTCCCCAATCACACACACTTCAGTCGACGGGTCGGAGAGGGCATCTCACCAAGATGTCTCGTAAAACGGACCAAGAATAATTCACCTTGGTCAAAAAACCTCTCTCTCTTGTTGTTGTTCAAAGTGATGGCCGTCCATGCGACCCCAGAGATGGACTAGCTTGCCAATAATCACGCAAGTAGCTAGTTCCCGAAGACAACCACTGCCTGCGTGTGGCCCAAACATATGTATGGAGATGTGTTGATGTTTGAATACACAATGGAAAAACTTTGATGTGGCACCGTGATTTCGAACAAGAAATCCCCACATAGAGCGAGGATTAGTTGAAGATGCATATGTATGTCACACCACAGTTCAAGCCTATGACGGGGCTTCATGCATGCATTCATGCATCGTATGCGCTCAAACTTAATTAGGTCTCAATCTCACCATGACCTGTACTATGATAACACGAACCAAAAGAAGAATCCGCAATGGTGACCTATCTTGTTGTCGGTCAAGTTGATCATGGATGTCCACGCGGGCCCATGATATAGGCTTGTTGCCGATAACCACGCGAGGGAGTGTACCATTCGAAGACAACCACTACATGTATCTGTATGGAGGTGATACGTGCATGCATGCTTGAATCCCATTCACAACACTGATGTGGGGCGTGCATCAATAATCGTACATTCCCCATGCAGAGCGAGATCGATTCATGACGTGTCGTGGTACTAGCCAATTTGACTCGATGGGAGGGTTCATGCGTAAACAGGCATGTGTGTGCTCAAACTGTATCATGTCATCCTAGAGCATGACCTATATATATATACCGTATTACAAACAAAAAATAATCCCCTCCAAAGTCAAATTAACCTCTCTCATTGTCAGAAAAAGTAGTGATGGACCAAGCGGGCGAACAGATGGAAAGTACTGATATTGCTGATAACCGCGTGACTGGGTGCGAGAAGACAACCATCATCGCTTTGCATGTGGGTCAAACATATGTTGAATACCCAAAATGTACAACTTTGTTGTGGCACATGCCTCAGAAATCGTAAAGTCCCCACACAGAGCGAGGTTCATGAAGCGCATTACATATGGTGGTCCCCTTCCCCCTCTTCGACGCATACTATATGCTCCTACCATAATACAACCCAAAAAGAATCCTCCTTGACGGTGAAATTAATTAACCTCTCCCGATGTAGGTCAAAGTGATGCATGCATCGACGATGACCTCACGGGCTCATAGATGGAAGCGTCACACATGAGTGTCCTAGGATAACCACCGCCTGCATGCATGTGGCCCAAAGATGTGTTGTGTGATGTTTGAATATCCAATTCACAACTTTGATGTGGAACGTGCCTTGGAAATCAAAAAGTCCCAACACTGAGTGAAGCGTACTATATGCTCCCACCATAATAGAAACAAAAAAGATTCTACATTGCTGGTGAAATTAACCTCTATGCCGGCTGTTAGTCAAAGTGATCGACGACGATCTCGCAGGCCCACAGAAAGCTCACACATGGGTGAGTTTTGTGTAGGACAACCACCCACTGCTTGTGGCCAAAACATGTATGTATGAAAGGGTTGTATAATGTTTTAAATAAGGAATTCATGACTCTGATATGGCACCTACCTCACAAAATGGCCAACCCACATGGTGGCTCATGACTCATGGTGTACTTCCAGCCACCCCCACCCCCAGACGCACACACACACACACCGCACCCATCGCAACAACGATCCATGTTTAATTTTTCGACGGTGAACATATGTTACCAATGGAGGGACATTTTAATTTTGAAACCCCCCAGATTATTATGATGTTTTAGTACAATTGATTGATTTTCTAAGGGTATAATGTGCAAAAATCAAATTTGAGCTAATGCACACATGACAGTGCACCTAAATGTATTGGAAAAACACATGTGTCTCACTGGGTGCATGTTTACTCCCCGTGCAAGAAATTTCAAACATTGAGAATATTGATTTTCAAATTCTAGTACATCCAAAACTTATTTGAAATTCATGAAACTTACTGTGTTGTCATATGGACACCAATACAAAGTGGCATTGTACATTTTTTTTGTCAAATTTGAGACCAGTTTTGATGTTATCTTTATCTTCGTACAAACGGGAGATTACTGATAACTGGGAACCAATATCACAAATGAATTATTTATTTGAACCGTGGGTGTTAGACCAACAATGGATACGTGCCATGGTTTGGTTATGGAATAAAGCGGCAACATTAATCATCAAAATAGAAAATTAATATACGTGGCGCCACGCGACTCGTGTGGCGTGCGAGCTGGCGTGAGTTGACGGGATGCATGTGAGTAGTCCGCCTCATAGGCAGGCCGGGAGGTGTGCGTCCAGGTGTGTGAATTGATGGGAGGCATGCTCACTGCACAGTGTCATCAGGAGGCGTGCGAGTAGCTGTGTGAGATGATGGTAGGCATGCCAGCAGTCCGGTGGCGGGCTCACTATGAGGTAAGCCAGAGGTTTGACTGTCTCCTGCCTCTCTCCCAATAATCCATATTAATCGGACGCCCGAACGGCCGCACCCCCATACTCGCCACACACACACACACAATCCTCTCTCTCCGCTTGCATCCTCGATTGACGCCACTCTCAGTCCTCAAAGTCGTCAGTGTATGAGGATGCCACCAAAGTGCCCCATCGGAGGGAGTGGCGATGTCGGGGTTGCTAAAGCAACAGAGCATAACATGGAGATGGAGACAGAGGTTGCTGTCGCCGCCGGCGAGATATCGCTGCACCCTGACGTCATCGACAACGTCGTGCTTCCACAGCTGGAGCCGGAGGTTGACACCGACTCCGATGACGACTCGGGTGACGACTCCAACGACGGTAGAGAACCAGTTAGTCATCTATACCCATTTATGTGCAAAATACATCCTAGGGTTTCTCTGACTACTCCTGCGTCCCACCTCCCCCCTTTTTGGAATAGAAATCTTGGAAGTGCATCTAGTGCCCCTTAGTGATTTTTGGTCTATTGAAGACTTATAGGTTAAGGGACTAATATCTTTGTGACTGTACATAGGATCTATAAGTCGATGAGGAGTTTGATATTTACGATGAAAGTCGACCCCTAAAAATGTATGTCTTCAGCTGAAGACTTTGGTTCTCCTGAAGATTTTGAAAGTGAAGAAATTGGTGTGACCTTGAAGACTTGGATATTCATGCGAGGATTATGAAGCATGAAGACTTGTGTTTCCGTAGTTTCATTTTTCTATTTCTTGAGTCATAGGAAACACCGTACTGTTAACGGGGGTCGAGGTAATACTAAGGAAAGTGATTTCCAAGTGATGCTCATCTCAAAATCCTACACCTACCCAATCCTTTCGAGTGAAGCCATTGGAAATCCCGTATCAATTTAGTCAATTTCTTCAGTGACAGAGATGAAGATCTTCTGGTCTCTGAGGAATTTTTTCTGACTGAGGAGTTAGGAATTCGCCAGTGCGGATTTCCTACATAGTGAGGAACTCGATAGACCCGAGGAATTTGAATCTCAAATATCCGACCGTTGTTATGCTATGCGCCAGCTGTCCCAAAATATCTGCCCACCTAACGGTCATATCATTGAAGGGTATTTCTGTCTTATCATGTCGGGCTGCTCCCTAGGGTATAAATAGCAGCCCCCTACAACCACTAGGTGGTTGGCTGCTCCAAGAGAAACTGACACTTGCCATTGAGAGCATCCCATCCTCTGAGCACTTTGAGAAAAAATCGTCAAGAGAGGAAAATCCAAACCCAAACACCTACAAACCCAAAGTGATTGAGCATCACTGAGGAGGTTGTTCCTGTGTGGAACAGACACTTGTTACCTTTGAGGATTGTTTGTCCTCTAGACGGTTAGGCGTCATGGTGAGAGCATCCAAGAGGAATTGTGGATCGCTGAGTGACCAAGTATGTGAAGGTTTGGAAGTCACTTGAAGACTTACCATGAGTGATTCGGCGAGGTCTGTGTGACTTTAGCTCAAGGAGAATACGGTGAGGACTGTGTGTCTGGGACTATGTGTCCTCGGGTTTAAATACCCAGCCGCTCCAACCAGACGTACAACTGTCACATCAGCTGGAACTGGTCTACCAAATCATTGTCTTCACCAAGCCAACTGGTTCTATTTCCTCAACCCTTTCATTTCCTCATTCATCTGTTGATGAACCTGATGATTACTGTTTGAAGACTTTGACTGAAGACTCAGTCCTAATTCTTCAGTCACATAGTCTTCAGCCTGCTTATCATGTTTGCATGCGATCTGTACTCTGTGCTTGTTTTCATTTCATCATGATGACTATGTTGTTGCTCTGTTATGCTTATACCTGAGTACTTCTTCCGCTGTTAGTGTGTCATTGCTTAGGAATTTCTTCACCTAGAAATTCCTCAGTGACAAATTTTTAGAAATCGCCTATTCACCCCCCTCTAGTCAATAAAGCGCACTTTCAAATCCTATGGTTATGTTATCCTAATCCAAGAAATCTGAGTAAGTTTCGTTAGATCCATGTAGTGTATTGATTGTTTGAATGGTGCAAGTGATAAGTGATTAGTTGTTTCATCTGGGCAATTGATTTCTGCTAATAATCCGACTAGGGTTAGTGTTCATGCTAATAATTCCTAGCCAGGTCTTGGCAATTGATTTTGAATAACCTACATATATGTTTGTGCCATTATTTTCTTCAAGATTGGTCTGTACATAGACGATTGTGCTTAAAAATCCAGCCATAATATCTGGATATGTCTAAAAAATAGCCGTAAATTCCTAATCCTACTTTACGACATATAAACATTGATTTGATGCCAAATTTTGGCAACTGCCAAATGTTCGCTAGAGATTAGTTGTATTCCAAATTTGACACCACCTTTTTTTACTGTATGTATAGGTGTTTTCAGACGATATCGACAATGAGGATTAAGATGGACAGAAGAGGTACAAGAGGAAAATCCTTAGGGAGCTTTATCTCGCAATGCATAACAGGTGTATTAGGACCTGAGACTATGGATATCGATGCCCATTTTGCAACCAAAAGATTCATGACGTGTATCAAAGTGTTCTGGTGCATGCAAGAGGACGAGCCGTTGGCTCCTTCAAGTAGAATATTCTTGCAGGGTGTCACACGCCACGTACGCCATGTACCTAGAAAAGCTTCAGGATCGTGCCGGCAGATGAGATGAGATGTGGGATCAAACTATGTATGGCTATGTAGTGTCTTAATTATAAATGTGCTTGAGTATGACTAATGACGTTTGAACTATGTACTTATGGTTGAACTATGTTTGTGTACACTTATTCTCTATGTCTGAGTATGTTTAATCTATGTTTTCTTATGTCTAAATGTGGGATATTGATGCAATTAGTTCGGTTGATGGAATCTACCTCCATCCTGGTTTATTGGTCCCCTTTGTAATTTGTGTTAAATTTTGACCAAAGATTTAACTAACAAAATTTTAGTGCAGGTCATCAAAAGTTATATCGTTGGATGCATATTTGAATGTAGTGTTCAATGATATAATTTTTGGTGACATGCATAAACATTTGTTAGTTAAATATTTGGTCAAAATTTGGCACAAATTACAAACGGGATCAATAAACCAGGACGGAGGTAGTACGTCAATCACATACGGTTCCCAAAATTGGAAACGTGTGCAATGACTTCCATTTTCCCTATTACGTCCATCGCACACAGTTGGCTCTAGCAAAATGTTGCCTCCGAAACTCTTTGTGGGACAGAAAACCCTCACCACCCAATTCAGAAAATAAAAAAGAAAATCCTCGCCATCCCCACGTCACAAAAACCCTCACCCTCCCGCCACCCCCTACTCCCCATTCACACCTACACAAGCTCCTCCACGACTCACAACCACTTAGCTCGAATCATGTCGTCGCCGCCAGGCTGCTGGCAAACCCCACCGCATTTCGCCACTTTCGCTTGCCAACACCTATCGCCATCGGCTTTCTCGACACTGCTTGCGGTCGACCTAGGTCCGCCCTATTGGGGAGTTCGCCGTATTGAGGGTTTGTCTCATGGACAACAAGGTAACTAATTTAATGAGATATTCTCTCATCTCTTATCCTAGTTCATCTGTGTCCTTTAATCATCCGTCCAAAACTTCCGTGAATTCATTTTTATTCGAGCTAATTTGAGGGTTTTCTTTCATTCATAGAGTGTAGAGTATGGGGACACATCAGGACTTTGCGGCCTCGGCCAGACATCCATGGAGTTCCATCTCACAGTACAAGATGACTTGAGGATGCGCGTAGTATGTTCAATCTCACCCTAAATCGGTTGTCATGGCCTACTTTCTTGAACATAAACTAAATATTGCTACATTTGGATAAAAGGTGCCACATGTAGCATATACGTCAAAGGGGATTTTTTTCCTCTTCCTTCTATATTAGGCAAATTAATGATGTATTGCTTTTTGATTATTCTCATATTTCCATGACATCAAGGTTACCCTATCTATTTAATTATAGATTTGTGTCCTTTGATTTCAACTGTTGTACTGTTCTTTCAATTTCGCCCATAATTGCATCTTACCATATTTTTTAACAATCCTACCATTTTATGTAGCACGTCCCTTGCTATTCAATAGAATCTGTAGCACACAATATTGCCCTTTACATAAATCAAGACTGCAGGGATGTCATACTAAACACAAACCATAGATTTACAATAGTTGCTACTATAAGACTTGATGAACATGGTGACTCCTATTTTGGTACTGGCCTTTGGAAAGAAATTTCTAAGTTTTATGTACTGAAAGCTGGCACTAAAATTGCACTGCACATAAAAGAGCCTGATGATGAGATATATGCTAACTTTCCTGGCAATATCATCTGTCCGGACTTTGTTCGAAGTAAGTGTTCTTTTCAAGAATCTGCATGTTGACTTACCTAGCAATATGAAAGGAATTGTGTAGTATTTAAGCAACCAATTGTTATTCCATTTTCTTACTCTATTCCTACACCTACTAACTTCTAGTTACCAATACACTTTTCTATTGCCCTGTTTTAACTAAATATTAATTGTACTCCCACTTCTATCCGAAAGCGCCGCGAACCAGGAGACTCTAGAGGTGGAGAATGGGGCTGTCAACAAGTGGAGGCGGGTCGAGCAAGAACCACAAGCAACTCCAGCAGGCCTAGACGTCATCAGCAGCCTTCCCGATGATATGTTGATAGTCATCATCTCCCACCATCCTTTCCCAGCGGTGGCGCACCCTATGGCACTCCACGCCTCTCGACCTCATCTACACCCACGAGCTCTGCCATGGCTATCGCAAAATCTTGGATGCATTCTCCCAAATCCTCGGTAGTCACCATGGCCCAACCAGAGGCCTTAGCATGGACAAATTCAATTCCAATTGCAAGGACCGAGCCAAGCTTGACAAGTGGTTCTGATCCCCCGCCCTAGATCAGCTTGAGGAGCTCACTTTGGATGATGGGCATATGCACTCTCTACCAACGTCTACACTCTGCCTCGCGCCCAAGCTGCACGATGCTAAGTTCAGGAACTAACATTGCCCCCCTAATGATGCGCCCGCGCTTATTCTACCATGACTGAAGCACCTCGAGCTTGTCGCCGCCTGCCTCCCCTATTGTAACATGGAGCGCCTGCCCCGTGGCTGTAGAACACTCGAGTACCTTCATCTTCAAGCGGTCAATGGGTTGAGTTGCTTCCACATCACCTCCATGACTCCTTGAACTATTTATGTGTGTTGCTGGTGTTGTAAGAAGACATCACAAAATGTGTACCACGGTTTGGTCATTGAGGACACACCTCACTTGAGAGATTACTCTTGATAACCCACAAGTGTAGGGGATCGCAACAGTTTTCGATAAGTAAGAGTGCTGAACCCAACGAGGAGCTAAAGGTAGAATAACTATTCCCTCAAGTTCTATCGACCACCGATACAACTCTACGCGCGCTTGACGTTCGCTTTACCTAGAACAAGTATGAAACTAGAAGTACTTTGTAGGTGTCATAGGATAGCTTTGCAAGATAATAAAGAACACGTAAATATAAACTAGGGGCTGTTTAGATAAAGATGCAACAAAGTAAGTATTAGTAGAGAGCCTTTTGTTACGAGAAAGTTATTTGTCCAAGGCAATCGATATCTAGACTGGTAATCACTATTGCAATTCTATTTGAGGGAGAGGCATAAGCTAACATACTTTCTCTACTTGGACCATATGGACTTATGATTGGAACTCTAGCAAGCATCCGCAACTACTAAAGATTCATTAAGGTAAAACCCAACCATAGAATTAAAGTATCAAGTCCCCTTTATCCCATACGCAAATAACCTACTTACTCGGGTCTGTGCTTCTATCACTCACGCCACCCACCATAAGCAAATCATAAACATATTGCAAACCCTACAGCGGGAATCCCTCACGCTTGCGCGACACAGAGGGCACAATAGGACAGCACCAATAATAAAACATGCAACTCAAACCAATCATGATCATCAATTAACCCATAGGACAAAACGGATCTACTCAAACATCATAAGATAGCCACACATCATTGGGAAATAATATATGGTGTTGAGCACCATCTTTAAGTAGAGATTACAGCGGGTAAGAGAGGGGTTACACCGCGGCATAGAGGGGGGAAGAGTTGGTGATGAAGGCGATGAAGTTGTTGGGCAAGATCGCGATGATGATGATGGCCCCCGACAGCGCTCTAGCGCCACCGGAAGCAAGGGGGAGAGATCCCCCCTTCTTCTTCTTCTTCCTTGACCTCCTCCCTAGATGGGAGAAGGATTTCCCCTCTGGTCCTTGGCTCCCATGGCTTGGGAGAGGCGAGAGCCCCTCCGAGATTGGATCTATCTCTCTGTTTCTGTGTTCTCGAATTCTGCGCTGGCACCGTTTCCTTTATATCTAGAGATCCGTAACTCCGATTGGATTGAAACCTTCGCCCAGATAGTTTTCCAAAAAATTAGCTTTCTTGCGGCCAAAGAAGGGCATCAACCATCTTACGGGTGGCCCAAGAGAGGGTAGGGCGCGCCCACCTGGAGTAGTGGCGTGGGCCACTCTCGTGGCCACCTCGGGCACCGTTTCGCGTTGATTCTTCCTCCCAAAAATCACAAATATTCCAAAATAATTCTTCGCCCATTTTTATCCCATTTGGACTCCATTTGATATTGGGTTTCTGCGAAACATAAAACATGCAACAAACAGGAACTGGCACAGGGCACTGGATCAATATGTTAGTCCCAAAAAATATTATAAAAAGTTGCCAAAAGTATATGAAAGTTGGATAATATTGGCATGGAACAATCAAAAATTATAGATACGACGGAGACGTATCAGCATCCCCAAGCTTAATTCCTGCTCGTCCTCGAGTAGGTAAATGATAAAAAAAGATATTTTTTGATGTGGAATGCTACCTAGCATAATCTTGATCATATGTCTAATCATGGCATGAATATTAAGACACGAGTGATTCAATGAAATACTCTATCATTTGACATAAAAGCAGTAATACTTCGAGCGTACCAATAAAGCAATCATGTATTTTCAAAATAACAAGGCCAAAGCAAGCTTATCCCTACAAAATCATATAGTTTGGCCATGCTTCATTTTCGTCACACAAAATGCCCCCATCATGCACAACCCGGATGACAAGCCGAGCAATTGGTTCATACTTTTTAACGCGCTTCAGCTTTTTCAACCCTCACGCAATACATGAGCGCAAGCCTTGGATATAGCACTATAGGTGGAATAGAATATAATGATGGAGGGGTTTATGTGGAGAAGACAAAAAAGGAGAAAGTCTCATATCAACGCGGGTAATCAACGGCTATGGAGATGCCCATCAATTGATGTCAATGCGAGGAGTAGGTACTACCATGCAACAGACGCACTAGAGCTATAAATGTATGAAAGCTCAACAAAAGAAACTAGTGGGTGTGCATTCAACTTGCTTGCTCATGAAGACCTAGGGCATTTGAGGAAGCGCATTGTTGGAATATACAAGCCAAGTTCTATAATGAAAATTCCCACTAGTATATGAAAGTGACAACATAGGAGACAATCTATATGAAGAACATGGTGCTACTTTGAAGCACAAGTGTGGAAAAAAGGATAGTAGCATTGCCCCTTTTCTTTTCTTTTGTTTCTTTCTTTTCTTTTTCGGTGGGCTTCTTTGGCCCCCTTTTTTATTTAGGCTTCTTTGTCCTTTCCTTTTTTTTCTTTTTTTCTTGTTTTTTCTTTTTTTTCATGGGGCAATGCTCTATAATGATGATAATCACACTTTTATTTACTTACAACTCGATACTGGAACAAAGATATGACTCTATATGAATGCCTCCGGCGGTGTAACGGGATGACGCAATGAAAAATTATGCATGGTGGCATTGCCACAAATACGATGTCAACTACATGATGATGCAATGGCAATATGACAAAAGTAATGTATGTCATGATGATGATGAACGGAACGGTGGAAAGTTGCATGGCAATATATCTCGGAATGGCTATGGAAATGCCATGATAGGTAGGTATGGTGGCTGTTTTGAGGAAGATATAAGGAGGCTTATGTGTGATAGAGCGTATCATATCACGGGGTTTGGATGCACCGGTGAAGTTTGCACCAACTCTCGAGGTGAGAAAGGGCAATGCACGGTACCAAAGAGGCTAGCAATGATGGAAAGGTAAAAGTGCGTATAATCCATGGACTCACATTAGTCATAAAGAACTCATATACTTATTGCAAAATTTTATTAGCCCTCGAAGCAAAGTACTACTACGCATGCCCCTAGGGGGATAGATTGGTAGGAAAAGACCATCGCTCGTCCCCGACTGCCACTCGTAAGGAAGACAATCAAAGAAACACCCCATGCTTCAAATTTGTCACACAACTGTTACCATACGTGCATGCTACGGGACATGCAAACCTCAACACAAGTGTCTCTACAATCCACAACCACACACTAGCATGACTCTAATATCACCACCTTTATATCGCAAAACTATTGCAAGGAATCAAACATATGATATTCAGTGATCTACAAGTTTATGTAGGATTTTATGACTAACCATGTAATTGACCAATTCCTGTCATCTCTCTAAATAGATATAAGTGAAGCAAGAGAGTTTAATTATTTCTACAAAAGATATGCCCATGCTCTAACAAATACAAGCGAAGCAAATGAGCATTCTACAAATGACGGTTTTCTATGTGAAGAGAAACAGGCAATCCAAACTTCAAATGATATAAGTGAAGCATATGAAGCATTCTATAAATCCACACTCAAAAGATTTAAGTGAAGTGCAATGAGCATTATATAAAACAACCAAGGACTATCCCATACCAGCATGGTGCATAAAAGAAAAGTGAAAACTAAATGCAAAAGATGCTCCAAGACTAGCACATAATGCATAAACGAAACGAATATGAAAACATACCGATACTAGTTAAAGAAAGAGGGGATGCCTTCTGGGACATCCCCAAGCTTAGACGCTTGAGTCTCCTTGATTATTTACTTGGGGTGCCTTGGGCATCCCCAAGCTTATGCTTTTGCCTCTCTTCCTTTTCCTCATATCGAGACCTCCTCATTTAGACACTTCATCCACACAAAACTTCAACAGAAAACTCGGTAAGATCCGTTAGTATAATAAAGCAAATCACCACTCTAAGTACTGTTGTAAACCAATTCATATTTTGTTTTTGCATTATTTATACTGTAATATAACTTTTCCATGGCTTAATCCACTAATATAAATTGATAGATTCATCAAAACAAGCAAACTATGCATCAAAAACAGAATCTGTCAAAAACAGAACAGTCTGTAGAAATCTGAACATCCACCATACTTCTGGTACCCCAAAAATTCTACAAAAATTAGGACAAATAAAAAAGTTGTATATCAAGAAAGTTCAATAAGAATCAGAACCGTTTCACGTTTCAGTTAAAAATGTAAAATCTCTCACTACAGACAAAGTTTCTGTCCTACACCGTACAAACGAACAAGCATTGTAAACATCCTAAAGGCAAACCTTAGCACATTATTTTTATAATACAATGGAATTGTACAAGGGGATAATTATTTTTGTTGAAAAGTTTCTGTAATCAAGATTCACAAAGTTTCTATGAGCATGAACAAAGTTCAAGGAGCTCTCCCAGTTCAACAATGCTTGTCTCTCCCACTTTCACTTTCCTTTTTGAAAAGTTTTAGGTTCCCCTCTTTATTTTTTTGTTTTTAAACTATAAAAAAGCACTCAACAGAAATAAATGACTCTATAAAACTTCTTGGTTGTCTCCCTGGCAGCACTTTCTTTAAAGCCATTAAGCTAGGCATATAGTGCTCAAGTAATGAATCCACCCGGATCCCAAGGTATATCAAAGCCAATTTTAATTAACAATGATTTGTAATTTACTAGTGAGAACAAAGTAACATATATCAAGCAATGACGAAGTCTAACTCTCTTCCTATGCATCGGCATGTCATAAAAGAACAATTCATGCACACCAAGTAAAGGCCAATGCATAGTATAAGCAGTTTCTTGCAATTTCATCGTGTTGGAAACATAAAGATGCGGAGATGTAGTTCCTCTCTCATAATAATTGCAAGTAGGAGCAGCAAGCACATGCATATTATATCTATCAAAATCATCATGTGCAATGGTAAAAGGCAACCCATCAATATAATCCTTACTAAGTGCAAACTTCTCCAATATAGTGTAGTTTGGAGAATTCAAAAAGATAATAGGACTATCATGCGTGGGTGCAATAGCAACAATTTCATGTTTAACATAAGGAACTATAGCAAGTTCATCTCCATAAGCATAATTCATATTGGCATCTTGGCCACAAGCATAGCAAGTATCATAAAAAAGGGATATTTCAATAGAATCAACAGGATCATAGCAATCATCCTTCGGTAAGCAAGAAGGGGAATTAAACAATGTATGAGTTGAAGAGTTAGTCTCATTAGAAGGTGGGCACGGGTGTTCAATCCGCTCTTCCTCCTTTTGTTCTTCTCTCTCCTCATCATCTTTTTTATCTAATGAGCTCACAGTTTCATCAATTTCTTCTTCCATAGCTTCCTGCAAAATATTATTCTCTTCTTGGACAGCGAAGACTTTCTCAATAAATGCATTAATATAGTAATTGTATTCATAATTTTCATAGCAATATCTAAGTATAGCAAGATTTTCTGGTCTATAAACTGAATCATCAAAATCATCAAACACTTTAAACATAGATTCAACCTCATAAGCACCCATAAAAGCAACAAATTCTTCTATTTGTTCCACATCATAGTAATCATAGATACCATTAGCATCAGAAGCTAAGGTTTCATTATCATTGAATTTGCATGAAAAGGGAAGGTGTGGAGCCTTCATCCTAGAGCAACAAGTATAATCATGTATCACGCATAGTTGACGAGCATATGAACGCAACATAAAAATTTGATCCCATAATAGTTTCCCTTTTTGTGTCAAGCGATAATCCCTAAAGTATTCACGTTGATCCAACGTGTCTCCCATAACATAACGGAATGGGGTTTTCTCGGGATTATTAAAGTAGTACATAATTTCTTTCACATAACGAGCATCGAGGGTTTTAGGAGGTTCCCCATCTCCATGAGCAGCAAGTACACCTAATTTTTTTGGTATTTCGTGTTCCATATCCATAACTAAAGATAGAGAACAACTAAGAACAACAAATAAAAATTACTTAGTGATAAAGCAAACAAGCACACACGAGAATATTCACCCCACGCTATGACTCCCAGGCAACGGCGCCAGAAAAAGGTCTTGATAATCCACAAGTGTAGGGGATCACAACAGTTTTCGATAAGTAAGAGTGTTGAACCCAACGAGGAGCTAAAGGTAGAATAACTATTCCCTCAAGTTCTATCGACCATCGATACAACTCTACGCACGCTTGACGTTCGCTTTACCTAGAACATGTATGAAACTAGAAGTACTTTGTAGGTGTGATAGGATAGGTTTGCAAGATAATAAAGAACATGTAAATATAAACTAGGGGTTGTTTAGATAAAGATGCAATAAAGTAAGTATTACTAGAGAGCTTTTTGTTACGAGAAAGTTATTTGTCCAAGGCAATCGATAATTATACCGGTAATCACTATTGCAATTCTATTTGAGGGAGAGGCATAAGCTAACATACTTTCTCTACTTGGATCATATGCACTTATGATTGGAACTCTAGCAAGCATCCGCAACTACTAACGATTCATTAAGGTAAAACCCAACCATAGCATTAAAGTATCAAGTCCCCTTTATCCCATACGCAAACAACCTACTTACTCGGGTCTGTGCTTCTGTCACTCACGCCACCCACCATAAGCAAAGCATAAACATATTGCAAACCCTACAGCAGGAATCTCTCACGCTTGAGCGACACGGAGGGCACAATAGGACAGCACCAATAATAAAACATGCAACTCAAACCAATCACAATAATCAATTAACCCATAGGACAAAACGGATCTACTCAAACATCATAAGATAGCCATACATCATTGGGAAATAATATATAGCATTGAGAGCCATGTTTAAGTAGAGATTACAGTGGGAAAGAGAGGGGTTACACCGCTGCATAGGGGGGGGGAAGAGTTGGTGATGAAGGCGGTGAAGTTGTTGGTGAATATTGCGGTGATGATGATGGCCCCCGGCAGCGCTCCGGCGCCACCGCAAGCAAAGGGGGGAGAGCCCCCCTTCTTATTCTTCTTCCTTGACCTCCTCCCTAGATGGGAGAAGGGTTTACCCTCCGGCCCTTAGCTCCCATGGCTTGGGAGGGGCGAGAGCCCCTCTGAGATTGGATCTATCTCTCTGTTTCTGCGTTCTCGAATTCTGCTCTGGCACCGTTTCCTTTATATCTGGAGATCTGTAACTCCGATTGGATTAAAACCTTTGCCCAGATCCTTTTACGAAAATTAGCTTTCTTGCGGCCAAAGAAGGGTGTCAACCGCCTTACGGGTGTCCCACGAGAGGGTAGGGCGCGTCCACCTGGAGTGGTGGCGTGGGCCACTCTCGTGGCCAGCTCGGGCACCGTTTCTCATTGATTCTTCCTCCCAAAAATCACAAATATTCCAAAATAATTCTCCATCCCGTTTTATTCCGTTTGGACTTCGTTTGATATTGGGTTTCTGCAAAACATAAAACATGCAACAAACAGGAACTGGCATTGGGCACTGCATCAATACGTTAGTCCCAAAAAATAATATAAAAAGTTGCCAAAAGTATATGAAAGTTGGATAATATTGGCATGGAACAATAAAAAATTATAGATACGAAGAAGACGTATCAATTACGTGTAGTTGATCAAGAAGGTCCAACAAGAATCAATGCCAGTTCTGCGCGGATAGTGATGGGCTACTCGTCTGACAAATACTCTGAACTTGTTATTGGATCCACACTCGTTCAGTTACATCAACCGCCTTCTACCTCTCCTTCTAGAAATTAACATTATTTCTAATTTTGAATATGTATGTTCGTCTGTCATCCAGAAAATTACTCTGACAAGCTTGACCCCAAAACTGCACACAGTGAAGGTCTTAGCACTAGAATCTATCGGCCCCAACCTGGACCAAGTTGTCAGTTTCCTGAGATGCTTTCTATGCTTAGAGAAGCTATATATCAAGGTGATGTTCCTTTCCTGTTAAATGTTAACCATAAGGGAGTTTATTTTTTTAACACCTCTATCCAAGTTTACAATGACAATGTACTACAATTTCTAAATGATTTTTGGAGGATTTTAGTACATACGTGTTTTCCCGCCCCTATTGGTTGCTTGATCCATATGGTTACAGTCCATAAGCATTTCTCCCTTGAAATCATCTTTATTAGTTTTCTTAGGGAACATTTCATCCACTCCAACCTCTTGTGGAGAACGCTACATTTTTCTAGATTGCAATCAAATGACCATGTTAATCATGTCAGATCGAAGATGGCACGTTAGTGCATTTTCACAAATCCTGCAAACCAAATAGACCTGTAGTAGTGTTCAAAACTTCATGTAGCCACTAACACCTTTTCTTGTTTTGAAGATAAGATTAGGCCTGGTGGTGGATAATGTGATACAATATAACAATCACATAGAATGCCTAGATCTGCACATCTCATAAATTACTTTGAACTCCTACCGAGGGACCTTACCGGAGATTATATTCGCCAGGTTCTTTGTTGTCAAGGCAAGGGAACTGAAGGTAACGAGGTTTGCCCTACATTTGTTTCGCAAAAATGAATGGTTTGTTGATCAGCATCAGCGGTTGCGGCAGAATGGAATAGGCTCCAAAAAAGCTGAATTTCATTTTGGAATTTTAGATGATAGAGTAATCAGAAGTCATCGTGTCAACCCCATCGTGGCTGACCCCTTTGCAAAAAATATGAGATTTTGAAACCAGCCTTAGCGGTGGTAATGTTAGTTTGAACCTCTCTTATATCCATGTTCAGCGGATCAGCGCGGGCGTTTGCAGCTGAGACCTGAATTTCATTTCTAATATCAGTTTGAACCTTGTAATATATGAATTTGAGCCATATAACTCTAGAATTTTAACCTTGTAATATTTCGAGCTTTTGTGGTACAATTGTTGAAATGGCATCGTATGAGAATCGTATATTGGTAGCACTATTTTTACCTTAATATGCAATGGACTTAGATTTTATTAACAATTCTCGAATGTGTTTAGCTTGTCAATGTCACAGCACAAGATATGTATAGCTAACTCGACTGCGATCTTCGACATTTTGCGCACAGGTGGTTTCTTCAATCGCGTGCCCCGTAGAGCGTAGAATTAATTATCGCACTTGAGTGTCCATCATCACCCTTCTGTGTAACTTTGACCTCATCACCCATGGCTAAACTTATGACTGAAGTCATTCCACCCACTTCATTTTTACAAAGCATATTGCCTATAAACGCCCATGATTTGCACCTCTTCTAGCCGGCGAGTGGCCAAACTAGCCGGGCGGGAAGCTTGTGTGGTAAACTGCGCGGTTGCGTGGGAACAGGCTCACCAGCGATACATTTGGTGCCTCTTTGAACCCACGCGTGGTCAAATGAAATGCGTGTGGGGCTCAACCGTGCACTTGAATCCTGCGCTATGAATGCAGTGACAAGATGTGACGAATACAGGCCAGCCGGCCCCCATTTATTACAGCGGGCATTTAACCCTTGTGTTTCTTCAACCTTTCGGTTGCACCCCACTATTGCAAGCAGCACAACCACCACGACAAATTCTTACAGGGTATCCTGCACGGCTCCAATGGCGCTCCGAGCGGCTGCCGACGACGAGCAGCCGTTCACCATGCATGTCGTGGTGGACACCCACAGAAGGTTCATGGAGCTCTTGGTGGTGTACACCAACAGCACGGTCTGGGTGGAGCACTCCATCCACATCATGGAGCTGTTGCTTGCCGAGGAGAAGTACAAGGTGGTCAGGTTCGACCTCGAGTACACCCGCGCTCGTGCCGGGTCTCGTCCCAAGGTCACCGTCGCCTAGATGTGTGTGCGCAATCACGTCCTCGTCTACCACTACTGCCTGTCCACAAGGACTTGCAAGTGTTTTGCCAAGTTTGTCGACAACCCCCACTACAAGTTCGCCACGGTGAACATCACCAACGATGTAAAGGTGCTCAAGAATTCAGGCATCACCTGCCAGAATCTTGTCGACATCCAGGGCCAATACAAGATCTGGGGCACCAACGAGCATGAGAAGGACTCACTAGTTCACCTCTACAAGGCCATCATCGAACCCTACTAAAGAGACATGAAGGATTCCTATAACAAGGACAAGCATGCCTGGCACTCGGCCTAGATGGAGAAACTCGAAAAATCTCACATTGTGTACGCAGCCAAGGAGGCGTACACGAGCTACGAGATGTACATGCGGATCATTGACATGAGGAAGTGCCTCCTTCCCCAAAACGGTCAGGGATCCAGCCGGAAGCAGAGCAATGGCAAGCGTCATCGCAATAAGAAGTAGATGATTAGATCCTCGTTTCTCCTAGTTTAGTTTGCATGTAATTGTTTACTTTGGTGTGTGGAAATTTTATGTGTGTAGCCACTTGTATAATTGTACTCTTAATTCGGTTATGCAATGCTGTCTTTTTAAGTATATATGTTGATGCTCTGTAGACAGAGCGTACGTAGATGTTGTGTAGATAGAGCAAATCACATCGCACATGGACTAAACAATGGAACACGTCAGTGATGTTTTCATCAATAACTCACAATTGTATACCAACAATCATTTGCTCATGACACACATGGTTTGTTAACAGGAATCATCTATGTTGTTATCGGTGTTCCCAAGCATTTCCGATTGCAGACCTGTTTGCCGCATATCACGCACATCTTGTTGAGTTGAACCATTTATGTTCTCTTAGCTCCATGCAAACAATTCATCCGAGTGAACTATATGCCGTATATCGCACACACATGCATCGGGACGACCATTTCTTTTGTGTTGCCTAATCACAAATAGTTCATCTGAGTGAACTGTATGCCGTATATCGCACACAACTTGATTTGGCTACTCATTTCTGGTGTTCTCTCTGATCGCAATTAGTTCCTATGGATCAACCGTATACCCTGCATCGCACATCCATCTAAAATGTGAAGCGTGTTTGATGTATTAGCCACCGATAGGGTTTTTGAAAGATTGTAACCAAGAGATGATCATGGCATAGATGGAACATCCTACATCAACATCAAGTATTCATCATACTTGTAAGCTCAAGGTAGAGCTACAAACAATCAAGTATCAACAGGGATGCACCAATGCTACGGTCATAACAAGTTCATCATCGTCATGCATTTGGAAAGTTGTCGATGAACAAAAGAGGGGTGTCATGGTCAAAGGGATGCATGCCTAGCATAGCAAAATCTTCATCTCTTCTGGTCCATCTCCAAGGAGTCTATCTACTTCGTCAACTAACGTTGAATGCAATCACAATAAGCAACACAAAAAGGCAGAAAATAAAGGTGCTCTAAAAACAGGTTGGAATTTTCTAGGGCATCTTTGGTTATGTGAAAAATAACCAGGGTGGTTTCATTGCAATTGGATCAATGTATATACCAATGTGATGGAATCAAGGGATTAATGGACTTGCAAGAACTCAGCACAATCATATTTTTGAAAAATGAGCAAGGGCACCCATTGAACAAAGCATGATTTTAGAAACATCTAGGAGTTGGTTTCACTGAATTTTGAGTTGTAATGATTTCCTAGGGATTTGCTGTAGCGAACCGACCTCAGACGGTCAAGTCTCTATGCCCAGTGTCATCCCTGGATCAGTAATGCTGACACCACACAATACTTGGAGGATTTATAACAGAGTAGCAATCACACACTTATTACATCGAATGTCTCAAAAGAGAACTTATTGAAATAAATATGGCTTAAGGCCATCTAAAACAATAACAGCGAAAGGCTTGGAAGATAAGCGAGTCCATCAACTCCAACGGGATCACTGAGTATAGAACCACGACCTAAAAGCACCTTACTCGTCGTCTGAAAAGTCTACAACATGAAACGTTGCAGCCCGAAAACGGGTCAGCACATGGAATATGCTGGCAATGTAACACATAGAGAATAACATTGGAATAAGCTACACTACATGTAATTTGGCTGGTGTAAAAGCTCTATGGTTACAGTTTTGCGTAAAGCCAATTTTTCCCTACTGCAAAGGAATAATTTTAATTAACTATCATGGTGGTTGTTAAACATTGAGAATGGTTGACAGCATTCTCAATCCCAATTAAAAGTACTCATCAAACCCAACAATATTAGATTAAAGTAACATGATGAGATTCACATGATATCCAGGTACTAAATACTCAAAACATCCATAACCGGGGACATGGCTAATCATGATTAGTTTGTACACTCTGCAGAGGTTTGCGCACTTTTCCCCACAAGATTCGATCGCCTCCGTTTGATTCCTTGCACTAGCATGGATGACCGAGACATAGTCTTTCGGAAGCACTAGCACCTTACATGTGGGTAGACCGGCACACCTACTTTCCCCTACATCTGCTAGTCTACCCGTAAGAGTTCGCACAACTTAATCAACTATGCCAGAGCCCATAATGGCTTGTGGCTGCACACGTAAGTTTCTAGATTGAATAATCTCATGATCCCTTTGAGCCTGGGTGGCGGTCCGAAGAAATACAGGCAAGTCCAGATAGAAACCAGGTGCCTCAATCCACCCAGATGTGTGTTCAAGTTGCCACCTTAAATAAACCATTAGTTAACAATCTCACATCTGTCATGGATACACTCACCCAATCCACGTCTACTAGCATAGCATGGCATAATAAGCAAACGTAGAAGTAACTCCCAAAGGTTTGATAATAATACAGGTAATAGGTACTACCTCAACTACTTCCCATCCCACAATTTAATTAGATCCTAATCATTCAATGTTTGAGGATAGATCTAATGCATAAAACTGGGTATGAGAAAAGGTATGATCAAAGTGTTACTTGCCTTGCTGATGATCCGCAAAACCTAGAGACTCGAAGTAACAGGCGGCGCACTCCGGGTGTTCTATCGCAGACAAACAAACAAGCAAACAATAAGTACTCATCTAATGCACTGGTAAAACTCGAATAAAAGATCTAACCAGAATGTTCAACTTAAGAACTCCGGTTTGCAAAAAGAACCAAATCAAACAAAGCAACGAAAGTCAAACGGCGAAAGAAAACAACTTCGTTTTACTAATCTGGATCTAAGTCAAATTTTACAGAAGCAAAAACTTGTTTATGTTGATTATTCGGAAAGAGGGTTTTGAGACGAAACTCCAGGCGCTTGAATCGCCTGATTTCGATAAAGGAGCGAAAAGTTATACTAAAACGAAAATCGGATCTCGAATCGCGATCAGAAAAATCGCGGATTAAATCCGAGAAAAAGAAAATTACGACGAACAGATTCGAACGGAAAAAGAAAATAAATAAATAAATAAATAAATAAAACCGAAAAACCGAAAAAAACCCGAAGAAAACTGACCGTTTTTTTAAATAAAAAATAATAAAAATCGGCACGGAAATCGAGGCGGCGACGATCCTCGGAAGGCGCGCTGCTCCGGCGCGGCGGCGAACTCCGGCGCCGGCGGCGGCTGGGCTGGGGCGGCTCGGGTGGGCTGAGGCTCCCGGGGCGGCCGGTATATAAAGGCGCCCCCGAGCGGAGTCCCGCTCGGGTACGGCCCGGTAAGGCGGTTCGTTTTTTTTAACATTACGCGTAGAAAAAAAATCAAAAGAAGTACCTAACGGACTCCAAAAATCCCGAAATAAATTTTCCCCGGTTTCTAAAATCAAGCCGGATTTAATGAACATTTATTTGGGGCCTAGATGCAATTTTGAAAAACATGCATTTTTCCTAAATTCAAATAAAAGGCGAAAAACTTCCAAAATAAAACTTATTTGATTTTTTTATTAAATCTTCATTATTTATTTATTTTGGGAAAGTCATTTTATTCCCTCTCTGAATTTTTGGTAGTAGAAATAATTGAAGATAAAATAAATAAAATCAATGATCCTATTTTCAAAATTTGAGAAAAACTCAAATAAGAAAATAACGAAATCCCCAACTCTCTCCGAGGGTCCTTGAGTTGCATAGAATTTCTAGGATCGAGCCAAAGATGCAACAAAATATGATATGCAATGATGATCTATGTATAACATTCCAAATTGAAAATTTGGGATGTTACAGACCTACCCCCCTTAAGATGAATCTCGCCCTCGAGATTCGGGTTGGCTAGCAAATAGGTGAGGGTGGTCCTTGAGCAGATCTTCCTCTCGCTCCCAGGTGGCTTTCTCCTCGGTGTGGTGGCTCCACTGAACTTTGCAAAACTTGATAACCTTACTGCGGGTAACTCGACTGGCATAATCCAGAATCTTAACTGGTTTCTCCTCATAAGTCAAATCATCCTTCAACTGAATTGCTTCCAGTGGCACAGTATCTCTCAGTGGAATATCGGCTATTTCTGCGTGACCCTTCTTCAACTCTGAAACATGGAACACATCGTGAACTCCTGACAATCCCTCAGGTAATTCCAATTTGTACACTACTTCTCCCATGCGTTCCAAAACCTTGTATGGCCCCACAAAACGTGGTGCTAACTTGCCTTTAACTCCAAAGCGCTTAACTCCTCGTAGCGGAGATACTCGAAGATAAACTATGTCTCCGACTTCGTATTCTGTCTCCTTGCATTTTGAATCCGCATAACTCTTCTGTCTTGACTGGGCTACCTTGAGCCTATCGCGAATCAACTTTACTTTCTGTTTAGACTCCTTAATCAAATCCGGTCCAAACAACTGGCGGTCTCCAACCTCATCCCACAACAACGGGGTTCTGCACCTCCTTCCGTACAAGGCTTCGAAAGGGGCCATCTTCAAACTGGATTGATAACTGTTGTTGTAAGAAAACTCCGCGTATGGCAAGTTGTCATCCCAACTTGATCCATAATCCAGCACACAAGCTCTAAGCATATCCTCCAAAATCTGATTGACTCTCTCGGTCTGTCCATCTATCTGCGGATGGAAAGCTGTGCTAAACTCCAGCCTGGTTCCCAATGTTTTGTGCAATTGCTTCCAGAACTTCGAGGTGAATTGGGTTCCTCTATCTGATACGATACTCCTCGGAACTCCATGCAAACATACAATCCTTGTCATGTATATCTTAGCCAATTTGGCACCGCTGTAGGTAGTCTTTACTGGAATGAAATGAGCTACCTTCGTCAAACGATCGACTACAACCCAAATCGAGTCATAGCCTGAATGAGTCCTGGGCAATCCCGTGATGAAATCCATGCCTAGTTTGTCCCACTTCCATTCGGGTATAGGCAATGGCTGCAACAATCCGGCTGGCTTTTGATGTTCTGCCTTCACCCTCTGACATACATCACAAACTGCTACATGCTCTGCAATATCTTTCTTCATTCCGGTCCACCAGAAAGTTTTCTTCAAATCCAAATACATCTTGGTATTCCCGGGGTGAATCGAATATGGTGAATCATGTGCCTCTTGCAGAATCAACCTCGTGATCTCCGAGTCATTGGGCACATAAACACGGTCCTCGAATCATAGGGTATCGTACTCATCCTCACGAAATCCCTTAGCCTTTCCTTCGTTCATTTTCTCCTTTATAGAGGCAACTTCCTTATCTGTCTTTTGAGCTTCTCTGATTTTATCCATCAATGTAGACTGAATCTCCATTGCTGCTACATAGCCTCTCGGAACTATTTCCAAACATAGATCATGAAGATCCTCGGCTAACTCCTTGGGTATTCCTCCCATCATTAGTGTATTGACGTGGCTCTTACGGCTCAACGCGCCTGCTACAACATTAGCCTTCCCGGGGTGATAATGCAATCTCATATCATAATCCTTAATAAGTTCCAACCATCTCCTCTGCCTGAGATTTAATTCCTTCTGCGTGAAGATGTACTTCAAACTCTTATGACCCGTGTACACCTCACAATGATTTCCAATGAGAAAATGTCTCCATGTTTTCAGTGCGTGCACTACGGCTGCTAACTCCAAATCATGAGTAGCATAACTCAACTCATGAGGCTTAAGCTGTCGTGAAGCATACGAAACAACTCTTCCCTCCTGCATAAGCACTGCTCCAAGTCCTCGACGTGAAGCATCGCAATACACTTCATAATCCTTAGTCTGGTCTGGTAGAATTAATACTGGTGAGGTAACCAAACGTTTCTTCAACTCCTGGAAACTAGCCTCACACTCCTCGGTCCAAATGAACTTAGTATCCTTCTTCAACAACTCTGTCATAGGCTTCGCAATCTTCGAGAAATATTCAATGAATCTCCGGTAGTATCCTGCGAGTCCAAGGAAACTCCTGATCTCTCCAAATATGGTTGGTGCCTCCCAGTTGGTCACAGTGACTACTTTAGTGGGGTCTACGGCAATACCTTCTCCGGATATAACATGTCCGAGAAATCCAACTTCCTTCAACCAAAACTCACACTTGCTGAACTTGGCGTATAGCTGATGTTCTCTGAGCTTCTCGAGTACCAAACGCAAGTGTTCCTTATGTTCCTCTTCATTCTTCGAGTAAACCAAAATATCATCAATGAACACCACGACGAACTTATCCAAAAACTCCATAAACACCTTGTTCATCATGTTCATAAAATAGGTTGGGGCGTTAGTCAGACCAAATGACATAACGGTATACTCATACAGCCCATACCTGGTGGTAAAAGCCGTCTTCGGTATGTCTTGCTCACGAATCTTCAACTGATGGCATCCTGATTGCAAATCGATCTTGGTAAACACCTTAGCTCCTTGCAACCGGTCAAACAGATCATTGATCATTGGTAGTGGGTACTTGTTCTTGATGGTTACTTCATTCAATCCGTGATAATCGACAACCATTCTCAATGATCCATCCTTCTTTTCCACTAGAAGTACTGGCGATCCCCAAGGCGAAGAACTTGGGCGAATAAAACCTTTATCCAACAACTCCTTGATCTGCTTCTTAATTTCCTCCAAATCTTGGGCTGGCATCCTGTACGGTCTCTTGGATATAGGTCCAATGCCTGGCAGTAGTTCAATTAAGAACTCAATGTCCCTATCCGGTGGCATGCCTGGCAACTCTTCTGGAAATACATCGAGGAAATCCCTTACCACTGGTACTTCCTCCTGCACAACTCCTGATAAGGAATTTACATGTGCTCTTCTTGGCTCATACCGGGATACATACTTGATTTTTCTTCCTTCTGGTGTCGTAAGCAAAATCGACTTACTGGCGCAATCAATGTTCCCTCCATACATTGACAGCGAATCCATACCAAGAATTACATCCAAACCTTGGGATTCCAATATAATTAAATCCGTTGGGAAAACATGCCTTCCTATACTTAATGGCACCTAAAAGCATTCTTGACTGACCATAAACTCAGCTCCCGGTGAACTCACTAGCATAGGTGTATTAAGAGTCTTAGTGGGCAGGCTAAACTTATCCACAAATCTCCTTGATATGTATGAATGCGATGCACCAGTATCAAAAGAACAACTGCAGTAAATGCCTTAACCAAAAACTTACCTATTACTGCGTCTGGCTGAGCTTCAACTTCCTCCATGGTAACGTGGTTCACTTGCCCCCTGCTGAAAGGGTTCGTCTTCTTTCCTGAGCTTCCATTGCCATTTCCATTTTGAGCTTCTGGGCAATCATTGGCATAATGCCCAGTCTTACGGCACTTATAACAGGTGATATGACTCAGTTCTTCCTTGGCTGGTGTTGACGGGTTGGTGCGTCTTTGTCCATTGCTTCCTCCATTCCCGTTTCCATTCTTTGCACCATTATGATTGTGCGAGCTACCTCCTCCATGGGTATGCTGAAAATGTCCCCCTGACTTTGGGGTAAAACGTGGCTTCTGCTGAGCTCCAGAATTGTACTTCCCTTGTGCATACTTCCTCTTACGATTGTCAATCTGCTGCTGCTTCCCCTCAATCATAAGAGCACGATCTACTAACTCCTAGTAGTTATTGAAAGTGGCTACCATCAACTGCATGCTCAGCTCATCATTCAGTCCTTCTAGAAACTTCTCCTGCTTAGCTGCATCTGTAGCAACGTCATCTGGGGCATAACGTGCTAGCTTACTAAAATCATCCACATACTGGCCAACTGTCCATCCTCCTTGGCGTAAGTTGCGAAACTCACACTTCTTCATGGCCATAGCTCCTGCTGAAACATGGGCAGTACGAAAAGCTTGCTGAAACTGATTCCATGTGACAGTGTCTACAGGGTAAGTGGCTGTAAAATTCTCCCACCATGCTGTTGCGGGTCCTTCAAGCTGATGTGCAGCAAACTTCACCCTTTGTCCATCTGTACATCCTGCAGTGGTCAACTCCCTCCCTATCTTACGGAGCCAATCATCTGCTACTATCGGCTCGGCGCTACTGGTAAACACCGGCGGATTCAGCCTTAAGAAACGGGTCAAATGGTCAACAGGTGGTGGTGGCGGTGGGTTGTTATTGTTGCCTTAGTTCTGTACCAATGTTTGAATTAAGGTATTCTGCTGCTGAATCAACTGAGTGATCTCTGGCGGAAAAACAAATCCGGGGTCACGTCTCGGAGGCATCTGAGGGTTTAATGGGGAGAGTTAAGAATAGAATGAGGTCTAGTGGGATAACACTACCCATATGCACATGTGACAAAACACACAATATCATTCCAAACAATTCAAACAAGGGCATATAACGGTCTAACTATTGTTACAAAAGTGCTTGGACTAAAACTAGTTAAATGGTGGAAAATTCTACTACTGTTATGGTGGTCAACTAGAAAAACTGCTCCGATGAAGATTCCATGATATCTGCTCCAGCTTCATCAACATAGTCATCATCGCTGTCGTCGGGATCCGAGTCGGTGTCGTCAATGATGATATAATTATCTGGGCATGTAGGTTCATCCTCTTCTCCTCTGGGTGCTGAACCTCCCATGAATACTCCAATCTTCTCCTTAAGGTCACCATTCTGTCTTACTAGAGCAACGATTTCTTCCATATAGTCTTTACGTGTAGCCTTGAGTTCTCCTTCTAGCTCCTTGATCCTGGTCAAAGCCTTCTGTAGTTCCTCCATATCTGCGCACATCTGATTCTCCTCGCGTCGGATGTGTTGGTTTAACTCCTGAATATAAGCTGCGATTGATCTGTCCCTCCTGGTGGTGAGCATCTCCCAATGCTCATCTCGGCGCCCACAAATCTGGTAGATAGTATTCTTGAGGTCGTTGTGGTAAACTTCTCCAATTCGTCCCATGGTGATGTGAGATGCCATGCTTTTTCCTAGGCTCCATGTTGGTACATCAAAGGTAAACTCTATTGGCTCCATGACTGGCGCAAATGTCCTTCCTGGAATGTTGACTTGAATCCTCCAGCGCTTCTCTTCGGGTAATGTGGCATTGAAAGTTCCAGTGAAGCTTGGTACTCCTATGTTTATGTATCTAGTGGCTTCCTTCAAGTGACATCCAAAAGGTGAATTCTCATCTGGTTGCGCGAACTTGATCCTTGCATCCGCCATCCTAAGGAATAGAAAAGATGAGGAATCAAAAATGAGAAGAAAGAGTAGTGATCTAGGGATTTAGCTTAGTGGTCGTGTCCTACAGTCAGCGTGTGCTCTGATACCACCTTGTAGCGACCCGACCTCAGACGGTCAAGTCTCTATGCTCAGTGTCATCCCTGGATCAGTAATGCTACACCACACAGTACTTGGAGGATTTATAACAGAGTAGCAATCACACACTTATTACATCGAATGTCTCAAAAGAGAACTTATTGAAATAAATATGGCTTAAGGCCATCTAAAATGCTAACAGCGGAAGGCTTGGAAGATAAGCGAGTCCATCAACTCCAACGGCATCACTGAGTATAGAACCACGACCTAAAAGCACCTTACTCGTCGTCTGAAAAGTCTGCAACATGAAACGTTGCAGCCCGAAAACGGGTCAGCACATGGAATATGCTGGCAATGTAACACATAGAGAATAACATTGGAATAAGCTACACTACAAGCAATTTGGCTGGTGTAAAAGCTCTATGGTTACAGTTTTGCGTAAAGCCAATTTTTCCCTACTGCAAAGGAATAATTTTAATTAACTATCATGGTGGTTGTTAAACATTCAGAATGGTTGATAGCATTCTCAATCCCAATTAATAGTACTCATCAAACCCAACAATATTAGATTAAAGTAACATGATGAGATTCACATGATATCCAGGTACTAGATACTCAAAACGTCCATAACCGGGGACATGGCTAATCATGATTAGTTTGTACACTCTGCAGAGGTTTGCGCACTTTTCCCCACAAGACTCGATCGCCTCCGTTTGATTCCTCGCACTACATGGTGTTGGAGAAACGGATGACCGAGACATAGTCTTTCGGAAGCACTAGCACCTTACATGTGGGTAGACCGGTACACCTACTTTCCCCTACATCTTCTAGTCTACCCGTAAGAGTTCGCACAACTTAATCAACTATGCCAGAGCCCATAATGGCTTGTGGCTGCACACGTAAGTTTCTAGATTGAATAATCTCATGATCCCTTTGAGCCTGGGTGGCGGTCCGAATAAATACAGGCAAGTCCTGATAGAAACCAGGTGCCTCAATGCACCCAGATGTGTGTTCAAGTTACCACCTTAAATAAACCATTAGTTAACAATCTCACATCTGTCATGGATACACTCACCCAATCCAGGTCTACTAGCATAGCATGGCATAATAAGCAAACGTAGAAGTAACTCCCAAAGGTTTGATAATAATACAGGTAATAGGTACTACCTCAACTACTTCAAATCCCACAATTTAATTAGATCCTAATCATGCAATGTTTGAGGATAGATCTAATGCATAAAACTGGGTATGAGAAAAGGTATGATCAAAGTGTTACTTACCTTGCTGATGATCCGCAAAACCTAGAGACTCGAAGTAAGAGGCGGCGCACTCCGGGTATTCTATCGCAGACAAACAAACAAGCAAACAATAAGTACTCATCTAATGCACTAGTAAAAACTCGAATAAAAGATCTAACCAGAATGTTGAACTTAAGAACTCCGGTTTGCAAAAAGAACCAAATCAAACAAAGCAACGAAAGTCAAACAGCGAAAGAAAACAACTTCGTTTTACTAATCTGGATCTAAGTCAAATTTTACAGAAGCAAAAACTTGCTTAAGTTGATTATTCGGAAAGAGGGTTTCGAGACGAAACTCCAGGCGCTTGAATTGCCTGATTCCGATAAACGAGCGAAAAGTTATACTAAAACCAAAATCGGATCTGGAATACCGATCAGAAAAATAGCGGATTAAATCCGAGAAAAAGAAAATTACGACGAAAAGATTCGAACGAAAAAGAAAAAAATATATAAATAAATGAATAAAAAAACCGAAAAACCGAAAAAATGAAGAAAACCGACCGTTTTTTTAATTAAAGAAAATAAAAATCGTCACGGACATCGAGGCGGCGGCGAACCTCGGAAGGCGCGCTGCTCCGGCGCGGCGGCGAACTCCGGCGGCGGCGGCGGCTGGGCTGGGGCGGCTCGGGTGGGCTGGGGCTCCCGGGGCGGCCGGTATATAAAGGCGCCCCCGAGCGGAGTCCCACTCGGGTATGGCCCGGTAAGGCCGTTTGTTTTTTTTAAAACATTACGCGTAGAAAAAAAAATCAAAAGAAGTACCTAACGGACTCCAAAAATCCCGAAATAAATTTTCCCCGGTTTCTAAAATCAAGCCGGATTTAATGAACATTTATTTGGGGCCTAGATGCAATTTTGAAAAACACACATTTTTCCTAAATTCAAATAAAAGGCGAAAAACTTCCAAAATAAAACTTATTTGATTTTTTTATTAAATCTTCATTATTTCTTTATTTTGGGAAAGTCATTTTATTCCCTCTCTGAATTTTTGGTAGTAGAAATAATTGAAGATAAAATAAATAAAATCAATGATCCTATTTTCAAAATTTGAGAAAAAGTCAAATAAGAAAATAACGAAATCCCAAACTCTCTCCGAGGGTCCTTGAGTTGCATAGAATTTCTAGGATCGAGCCAAAGATGCAACAAAATATGATATGCAATGATGATCTATGTATAACATTCCAAATTGAAAATTTGGGATGTTACATTTGCAAAGTTGTTCCTACATGATAAAATGGTTCAATAATTTATGTAGCACATAAATCATAAGGAGAAATGCTCCTAACTTAAGTTATGAACTTATAAGTATTTAGGAATTTGAATCAATGCATTTGGATCAAATACGAGCTCTTTGTGAATTTCCAAAGTGCATCCTAGAAATAGGAAAATGGGGTTTTATTTAATATGTTCGAAGAAAAGTTTTGTGAAAAAATGTGCAAACAGCACCATGTGATAGAGTATGAATTTAGGAACCACTAGGAATTTCGATCATCAATTTTGGACTTTATTTGAATTATGTGCCGATTTTTCAAGCTTACAGAAAAAGAAAAGAGGTTTACCTAAATGGGACGGATTTGGGGGTGGCAGCAGCGCGCACTGTGCGAGAGATAGTGATGGTTCACGGGAGCTAGGGGGTCCAGCAGAGGCAAGAGAGAGCTCAGGGTGGCTCTATATGGTGGGGCGGTGGTGTACCGCGGACAGTGTCCACGGACTCGCTCGTTGAGCTCTGTAGAGGGAGAAGGATGGCAAGTGAGGAGGGTCCCGACAGGGAGGCGTGTCCCTGATGTCGAGTCCACCTCGGGAGACATCATCCCGACGCCCAAGGTTGTAGCATGCGCTCAGAATGGGTGAGCTACAATGTGGGAGAGCACTGTAGCGTGCTCCAGGGCATGAGCTCGGCATGACATGGCATTCTTTAGTTGCCATGGATGTGTCCACTAGTGTCTGGGGTTTTTGGGTGTGATAAACAAAGGGCTTGTGGCATTGGATCCTCTAGGAGGTCTCTGGAAGAGAGGAGGGGTTGAGAGAGAGAATGGGGCTGACCAGAGAGAGAAAGTGGGGATTTCACCCACCAATCATTGGGCTATGTCCAAGAAAAACTTATTGGAGGTAGAAGGTGATCAGTGTTAGCTATGGTAAAAATTTGGACTCAAGGAGAATAGTGCAAGTGGTCAAAATAGTGACTTTGAAAAATTGGCTGAAGATGTTTCATGGTGATTTGGGCAAGTGAATGGATTCTCCTTGACATGGTATTTAACAGTATCTAATGTCATATAGAAATGAGGTTGTTCACCAAGTTTGTGCCATTTTGAAGAAACTTGACAATACAACTTTGGCAAACTCTAGAAATCAACAAAAATGGGTTTCCCAAGATTTAATCATGCAAATCTATTCTCCTTGATGCACCACTTGGTTTAGTGTCATCATTTAGGGGTTATAGAACATCCACAAAAATTGAGATCAAAAAGAGACAATTGGTAATGTAGAGTTGCTCAAATTTGGATTTTGACAGGAATGGTTTTGGGGCACTTTTGTGAACCAAAACTATTTTTACTGGAATTATACTTTGCAAGATCATCACTTTAGGTAGATGTGACTTGCTAAACTTTTCCTGGACTTATTTGACAATATTTCTTACAGAAATATTTCAAATGCTTGAACAATGCAGAAATGCTTTTGGAGGGTTTTGTCCAATACTTTGGTCATGGCCATGTGTTGAAACTCATATATATGGACAATATATGTCCAATGAGCTTCCCTAAAGTTTCTCAAATATTTGTGGAACATTAAAATAGTTTAAACCTATTAAATACCATTTCTGGCCTTATGAAAAAGCCTTTAAATAAAATAGCAAGTTAACTTTAAAAAAATATTTTTGTGGTTTTAGGTAGTCCTATATCTAATAGTACTAAAATATAATTTTTGAAAGATTTTTCACATCCCAAATTAAGTACTTGTAGTTCAAGCCTTAACTCAGGGGTTTTTGGAAAACCTAATTTAGAAAATACTTTTTGGCCAATTTTTTTTGCAAGAAAATACTTGTCGGAGAAATGGATAAAAGTGGATGTATCTAGAACTAAAATACATCTAGATACATCCATTTCTGAGACAAGTATTTTTAGATGGAGGGAGTACTATTCTGTCCTATACACATGGCATGATCATTGGGAAATGTTTTGGATCAAGGAGAAGGAGTATAAGGGTTGGAGGATTTATTTGATTTTTGGAGCATTTGCAAACAGCAAACAGAAATCCAAATCAATGCAGAGACCAAATCAACACAAAAGTTTTTGGTGGACCCAATTTTTATGCTTAATTAATCCGAAATGTTGTGTCATGAAAATTAGAGTGTGACAAACCTAACCCCTTACAAGAATCTCATCCCCGAGATTCCCAAACTAGGCGCGGAAAGGAATAAAGATACTTGGATCTGGGGTAGTCTTCAGGCTCCGATGTGGCTCCTTCTTCTGTGTGGTTGCTCCACTGAATGTTGAAGTACTTGATGGTGTGGCTTCATGTATGACATTCTACTTGATCCAGGTTGCAAATGAGTCTCTTACGGTAGGTCAGATCAGGTTGGAGGTTGATGGTTCGATGATCAATGTCCTTGTAGAGATCGGGCTAGTTAGGAAGTTGGAAAGACTTCCGGAGTTGTGTGGAAACATTGTGCACACCGGATAACTCGGGTGGGAACTCCAATTGGTAACCATCTTCTCTTCATCCTGTAGTGATCTCGAAGGGGGTCGATAATCTTGGTGTGAGCTTCCCTTTGACATGGAAATGTTTGGTTCCTTTGAGAGGAGTGGCTCATAGATACACATGGTCTTTGACGCAGAAGTTTACTTCTTGACGATGTTGGTTGGTATAGTTCTTCCTCCTTGACATGGCGGTCTTCAAATGTTCTCTGACCAGCTGAACGACTCTCGGTCTTCGAGTAGACAAGTATGTCATCAATAAAGATGACAACCAACTTGTCCAAGTACTTCATGAAGACTTTGTTCACAAGGTACATAAAGTAGGCTTGGGGATTGGTGGTGGTCACGGTTGAGTGTTGGCCAGGGTCTTCTCGACCTAGAGTCAAGGCCCAAGGTCATGATCCAACCATGTTGTGGCTTGGTGGGGCTTAAGGGTTTCAGGGATTCTAGGGTGCGAGTGAATGTTTATAATCTTATCCTTGAGCAAAATTTCTGAGATGCCAATTATTCTATCTAGTCCTCTAAACAAATCACCTTACATCACCTAAAGCATCATTCCATATAGGCCAACTCTAATAATCACTCATGCTATTCATATATTCATGATTCCCAAGAGGAGGTCTAACAAAATCATACATGTCAACTATCCCCAAACTCATATGCATGGTTATCCTTATGTAAAAATCCATGGGTAGAACATGCAAGCTGCCAAGCTTGAATTAAACATGAAAATCCAAGTGCTCAGCCTATTCTTCCAAGGTCCAAGATTGTGCATCTCTATCCTAAGGAACCATGTCGTATACCACTCCAAGATCTTGTTTCTTCCTATAAATCAACTCCAACGGCCCATTAACTACACCAATCACTACATGATCCATTAATTCTACAAATCCAATATCTGTGGCATCCCACATGATCTTCTAATGTCCCTATAACTCCAAAATCCTTGAAAGGGCTATCCTTACAATAGGTAGTCCACCAATTTCCATTATCAGGGTCAAGTAACCTCCAACGTCAAGCTTATATAGGTCCCTAAATCAACTCTGACAATTAATCCAATCTACTAGTTTATCATCCATCGAGAAACATGGTATCTCGATCGAGATCATCAGTCTAAATACAATTTACTCCAAACCATGTAGACTTACTCCGCATCTATCTTCCACTAGGATCACCTATTTAATCCAAATCTCATGTCCTATGCGAATTCCTACATGTTCCCCCAAGTCATTATCGCAATGTCAAATATGTCCTATCAATATGCCCGGGCTAAGTCAAAGCCTTATACTTCTAAGAATTTCAGCTTGCGATCATAGTCGTCCTACTAAATCCAGTTTACTCAAGGGCAATGAAAGTTATACTTCTCCATTAATCTAATGCCCCAGATTCGATGTGCCAGGTGCCATCCAGTTGTTCGCCGTGGTTGCCATGTCATTTGCTTGCGTGTTGCATTTTACCATGCCATCATGTGCATTGCATTGCACACGTGTTCTTCTCATGCATCCGAGCATTTTCCCCATTGTCCGTTTTGCAATCCGACACTCCTATGCCCTCCGGCGTTCCCCTTTTGTCTCTTGTTGTGAGCGGGTGTTAAACATTCTCGGAATGGAACGTGATTTTCCAAGCGGCCTTGGTACACCACCGATAGACCGCCTGTCAAGTTTCGTGCCATTTGGAGTTCGTTTGATACTCCAACGGTTAATCGGGGTACCGTAAAAGCCTCTTTTGTTGCATCCCAAAACCCCTTCATAACAGCCCATGAGCCCATCCAAACCCACTCCATGCTCTCGGTCGTTCGATCACGATCGTGTGGGCGAAAACCGCACCCCATTTGGAGTCACCTAGCTCCCTATGCCTATATAAACACATTCTCCCCCGAAATTCGCGGATGATTTCCACCCTAACCCTAGTCACCTCCTTCCTCCCGCAGCCGGACGCGTCCACCCCGCCGCCGGACACGTCCGCGCCGTCGCCCCAGCCAATCCCGCCACGCCACATCACCCTCGCCTCCTCCACCGCACCTCACAACACCGCGGCCCGCCCGGCCCACGTCCGGCCCGCCCCGGGCCACACCGGGCCCGACCGCGCTCGCCAGCCCCGCCGCTGTCCCGTCCGCGCGCCGCCCGTGCTTGGCCGCGCCAGCGGCGCCCCGCCTCCCACGTCGGCCGCGGCCGCCACCGCCCATCGCCCCGGTTGTTGCCGCCGTCCTTCTCCGCGCCGCCCGCGCCAGCTCCGGCCGGGTCCGGCCAGATTCGATCCGGCCCGGCCTCACCGGCGTCCTCCCCGACCCTCCTCCGGCATCCCCGTCCTCCTCTCCGGCGAGCCCAGCCGGTGAACCTCGTTTCTTGCATTTTCATGCCCTTTTCATCATTGCAAGAGTGCTATATGATGTCAACTGATGTCTGTTAACAGAACTTGGTGATTTGTCTTTTTCATTGCATTTTGTGTGTGCATCCTATGAGCTTGATGTCTACATGAGTTTTTAGCTACATCATGCCATAATTACAGTGGTGCGATCCATGTATTTTTGTGAGTCTTGTAGTGAGTGCATCAAGCTCATGAAGTAGGATACTTGCTATTACTGTTTTGCTAGGCTGAATCTGCTATAACATGATGCTATGTAAACCTGCTGCTTCAAGTCATTCTATCCATAATCTGGAGATGTTCACTAAGGATGTTTTGTTATACATGACATGCGCTATCCATCCATGCCCCTGGTTGCATTTATAGCCTGTTGTAGCTTGTTGTAATCTTGCTGTCAGCCTGTTAACATTAAGTTCAATTTTTCCATGTCAATAACTAGTGATCCATGGACCTTATGAACTTGCTCTTGCCATGCTTAGCTTCACAAACATGTCCTTCTTACTGTTGATCACCTTGCCATGACATGAATTGCTCTGTGGTGACTTGTACAAGCTCACTAACATGCCTACTTATTATTGTTCCTGCCATGTCTGAATCTGTCATATCATTTGCCATGTTTGCATGGATGCTACCATCTTTTCTGTTGATCTTTGGTATAAATTCAGTAAGGGAGTTTTGTTCTTTGTCTTTAGTATTAGCTTGCCATGCCTTTTTTTGCCATGTTATGTTCCTGTAACATGTTGTTTGATAGCTCTAAAAATTGCAACTTGATGTTATTTCTGCCATGTCCAGTGATTTCTGCTAAGTTTGTGAACTGTTATTATTTGCAATCTTGCCATGTCCTTTTGAGCATGTTATACTGTTTTCTGGAGATAGCTCAGTGTTCATGTTTTGTCATACTTTACCTGTACTTAATGCCCATCATTTTTGTTCTTATGTTGAGGTGCTGTAGCATATAGTTTTGATGCTTGCTAGACGCCTAGTTGCTGTTTTGGACAACTTGTGCTTTAAACTTGTATAGAGTGTATGTGTTGAACCGTTGCTCCGTTTTGACTGTGCTCTATATGAAACTTGCTTGATTTTGCATGTAGTTTTGTATTATCATGTTGCATCCTTGTTTTGAGGTGTTCTCTTGATGTTTGTATGCATTTTGCATCAATGCCATGTTTAACTTGTTTTGCTCATATTTTCTAGGCTGTAGCTCCGAATTAAATGAACTTTATATGTAACTTGACTAGAATTTCGTGTAGATCCTCTTGGTGCTCTTTAACTTGCTGTTTAACAACTTCAACTTAATGTTTGTTCAGATATCGACCAATTTCGAAATTTGCATATGAGGACTTACCAGAATTGTTATATGTTGTTTCCGGCCTCATTTAAACTTGCTTTGATGTGTTGCTCTTGTATGCATCATCTCTTGTCATGAATAGACTCATCTAGCTTTGTCATGAATCATGCTTGGTTGTGCATGATGTCATGTATATGTGTGGTGTGTTTACCAAGTTGTGTGCTTCTTCTCGATAGTTCCTATTTCGTTGCGATTGTGAGGATTCGTTCATTTACGCTTGGTTTGGCTTCATCCGTTCATCTTCTTCATGGACTCGTTCTTCTTCCCAGCAGGATTTCAGGCAAGATGACCATCACCTTGGATCTCATTACTATCATTGCTATGCTAGTTGCTTCGTTCTATCGCTATGCTGCCCTACCTATCACTTGCTCTTCAAGCCTCCCAATTTGCCATGTCAGCCTCTAACCTTTTTCACCCTTCCTAGCAAACCGTTGTTTGGCTATGTTACCGCCTTGCTCAGCCCCTCTTATAGCGTTGTTAGTTGCAGGAGAAGTTGAAGATTGCTCCATGGTGGACAGGATTATGTTGGGATATCACAATATCTCTTATTTAATTAATGCATCTATATACTTATTAAAGGGTGGAAGACTCGGCCTTATGCCTGGTATTTTGTTCCACTCTTGCGGCCCTAGTTTTCGTCATACCGGTGTTATGTTCCTTGATTTTGCGTTCCTTACGCGGTTGGGTGATTTATGGGACCCCCTTGACAGTTCGCTTTGAATAAAACTCCTCCAGCAAGGCCCAACCTTGGTTTTACCATTTGCCTCACCACCACCTATACCCTTCCCTTGGGTCGGCCAACCCAAGGGTCATCTTTATTTTAGCCCCCCCCCCGGGCGAGTGCTTCTCTAAGTGCTGGTCCGAACTGAGTAGACTTCAGGGCCACCTCAGGGAAACATGAGGGATGGTTTTACTCGTAGGATGTCTCATCCAGTGTTGCCGTGAGAATGAGATATGTGCAGCTCCTATCGGGATTGTCGACACATCAGGCGGCTTTGCTGGTCTTGTTTGACCATTGTCGAAATGTCTTGTAAACCGGGATTCTGAGACTGATCGGGTCTTCCTGGGAGAAGGAATATCCTTCGTTGACCATGAGAGCTTGTGATGGCTAAGTTGGGACACCCTTGCAGGGCATAAACTTTAGAGAGCCGTGCCCGCGGTCATGTGGCAGATGGGAATTTGTTAATGTCCGGTTGTAGATAACTTGACACCAGATTTGAATTAAAACGCATCAACCGCGTGTGTAGCCATGATGGTCTCTTCTCGGTGGAGTCCGGGAAGTGAACACGGTTTTTGGGTTATGTTTGATGTAGCTTCAGGATCACCTCTTGATCATTGCTAGCTTCATGACCGTTCCTTTGTTTCTCTTCTTGCTCTTATTTGCGTATGTTAGCCACCATACTTGCTTAGTCACTGCTGCAACCTCACCACTTTACCCCTTCCTTTCCCATTAAGCTTTGCTAGTCTTGATACCCATGCTAATGGGATTGCTGAGTCCTCGTGGCTCACAGATTACTACAACAACAGTTGCAGGTACAGGATTATGCGTTGATCATGACGCGAGAGTGATGTTTGCTTGTTTTGGAGTTCTTCTTCTGCTTCTTCTTCGATCAAGGGATAGGTTCCAGGTCGGCAGCCTGGGCTAGCAGGGTGGATGTTGTTTGAGCTTCTGTTTGTGTTTCATCCGTAGTCGGATGTTGCTCTTATGTATGATGTTGTTGTATTCATGTGGCATTGTAAGCCTTTTGTATGTATCCCCATCTATTATGTAATGTTGATGTAATGATATCCACCTTGCAAAAGCGTATCAATACGCGGTTCTATCCTTGGTGGGACCTTCGAGTCTCTTTAGGATAGTATCGCATATTGGGCGTGATAAGTTGGTATCAGAGCCTCGACCGACCTTAGGAGCCCCCTTGATTAATCGTGTAGTTTGGCCGTTGTCGAGTCTAGAAGGAAACTGTTTTCTCAGTCTAGTTATATCGGAGAATAGGAATTATTTTTACTCCTCAGCCCCTTCGTTGCTCTGGTGAGGAATCTTGACATAGGTGTTTTGACTTACTCCTCTTCCCCTTTAAACTTTCTTTAGGATCACGCAGTTGGTTTTTCGTTCGTTGGTTCTCAGCTCTTTTTATGTGGTGCATTTCTCGTCAAGTTGACTCGAGCCTCTTCATCTTTGAGTTCAATCCTCAGTTGTTTTCTTTTTCCCATGCGGCCACCCCTTTTTCTTCTCGGAGCCAGAGTCCGTAATCGAGTATCCATCCTACTCGTGTGAAGCCTTTGCTTTCTTTCAACCAGTGTTTTCTCTTCAAGATATTCGTCGGTTCCCCCTTCCAAGTTGCCTTTGTTTTCCCGCCCTCCCACCCTCTTCTTCCCGGAGCTTGAGTCTGTTTCGAGCATCAATTTCATTCATACGGAGCCTCTTCAGTCTTCCCCTCAATTGTTTCAACCGGTGAATTCTCGCCTAGTTCGTCATTGTTCGTCTTGTTTTTCTTTTCCGATGGACTCAATTCAAGTTTTTCGGGGTGATCACATTCTTTTCCTTGGATCGAGTGTTCTCCTTACTCGTTTGCCTCTCGCCATTCAATCATTCCGGAGTTCAAGACATCTCAGGAGATTCGTCTGTTTTCCAGTTAATTCGAGGTTATCACCTCATTCAAATATTTCAGTTGTTCCGGTGCATCATCTATCTGTTCAACAATCCTTTTTCAATGGTGTTTCTTTTTAGTGGGCCCTAACCCACAGGTATTTTCCCAGGATCTTACCTGACTTTTCTAATTATTTCGGGTTATTCTCAAATTCTTTTCAACTGTGACGTAAGAATGGATTCCATCAGTCACATGCCTTCTCCAAGATCGCTTTCAAATTCTTTTCATTGTTGGTTCAACCTCTTCGCCTTTCGTTTCCCAGAGTGCCTCAACAAATTTTGGTGTTGTTTCTCGTCGTCATTCTTAACATTTGAAGAACGAAGAAGTGTTTTTCCTCTCAATCTTGCCTGTTCTCCCGAAGATTCGTGGTTCTAGCTTCTTGTTACCCTCTTGAATTATTCCGTTTGTCGGAAATTCCTTTTTCTCAACCATCTGGAGTATTTCAGGAGTTGATTTCTATTTCATTTCACCAGAAGCCATCATTCTAGCTATCGTTACCCAATTATCCCGGCGCATCTGTCAAGTATCCTTTATAAGCTCATTATCTCTTTGTTCTTTTGCATCTAAATTCCCTCTAGAATATTTATTCTTCTAATTCTTCCCGGTGATTCAGTCTCTTTCATCAGTCATTTTCAAATCCTTACTGTGGTTCGTTCAAGATTTCTTTTCTGTTGTTATCGTATCAATTCATTCATTTCTTTCCAATCCTACTGGTGGTTCATGACGACCTTCCCAAATTTCGCACTATATCCCCCCCTTAATCTTTTTCAACGCGAATAAGTGGTATGCAAATCCATAGTTTCTCATCAATTTAACTGGTGGAGGATAAGCATATGATAATTCTTATTCTAATTTCATCGTGGTCAAGTTGATTAATTCTTTTCTTCGGAGATTGTTCGTGATGAGTGATTTTCTTGGATCTAAGTCGTTCGTCTTTTCTTTTCCGGAGTTCAAATTTCCTCGGCCATTTTGTTGGAACCTCCATCTAAGTCACCGCAAGCTTTAATCTTATTCTTTCATCCTTCATTCTATCTCATCATCCTTTTTATCACATGAGTTCTTCATGGTGGTTCTTCATGATTTAATTCATTCTTCAAGTGTTCATCAAGACTTTGTTGGAGGAATTCAAGTATCTTTTCTTCTTGCGTATCGAAGTGCAAATAATCCTCCGTTTCTTCCTGAAGTGAAGTTTTGCATTTCTTCATTCTTCTTAGCTATTCAAACTTTTGGTTGTGGTATAATTTCACCTCAAGTTTTCAGTTGTTTTTGGGTAAGTCCACAACAAGCTTATTCTTTCGTTGTTGATTTTCTGAACAACTCCATTCAATCCTTCCTTCTAAGTACTTTTCATTCAATTCTTTCAATTCTTCCAGAGGCATTGCATTGTTCATATCGTCAAGTGCCATCTCTTTGGTTGAAGTTCATGTTCTAATCCTTCCATTTTCAGTTAGAGTGTTGCTGAAATTCTTTTATTCATTCCTTTTCTATCTTCTTCTAACCGGAGTGGTTTCAGAGTCTATCATGTTTCCATGAGCATTTCATTCTCATCATATTCGCCTTTTCTCTTTCTACCCGAGTGCTCTCGTCTTTGTTCATCTTCTCTCTTGCATTCCTACTTCACCTCATCCTCTTTCCCCTCGTCTCGTTCCTAAGATCTCGGGACGAGATCTCTTGTTAGTGTAGGAGAGTTGTAATGCCCCGGATTCGATGCGCCAGGTGCCATCTAGTTGTTCGCCGTCGTTTCCATGTCATTTTCTTGTGTGTTGCATTTTCCCATGTCATCATGTGCATTGCATTGCATACGTGTTTGTCTCATGCATCCGAGCATTTTCCTTGTTGTCCGTTTTGCAATCCGACACTCCTATGCCCTCCGGCGTTCCCCTTTTGTCTCCTGTTGTGAGCGGGTGTTAAACATTCTCGGAATGGACCGTGATTTTCCAAGCGGCCTTGGTACACCACCGGTGGACCGCCTGTCAAGTTTCGTGACATTTGGAGTCCGTTTGATACTCCAACGGTTAACCGGGGTACCGTAAAAGCCTCTTTTGTTGCAGCCCAACACCCCTTCATAACAGCCCATGAGCCCATCCAAACCCCCTCCATGCTCTCGGTCGTTCGATCACGATCGTGTGGGTGAAAACCGCACCCCATTTGGAGTCTCCTAGCTCCGTATGCCTATATAAACACATTCTCCCCCGAAATTCGCAGATGATTTCCACCCTAACCCTAGTCTCCTCCTTCCTCCCGCCGCCAGACTCATCCACCCCGCTGCCGGACACGTCCGGGCCGTCGCCCCGGCCAATCTCGCCTCACCACGTCACCGTCGCTGCCTCCACCATGCCTCCCACCACTGCGGCCAGCCCGGCCCATGTCCGGCCCGCCCCGGGCCACGCCGGGCCCGACCGCGACCGCGAACCGGGCCACCGTCCCATCCGCGTGGCGGCCGCGCCTGGCCGCGCCCGAGGCACCCTGCCTCCTGCGGCGGCCGTGCCCGAGGCGCCCCGCCTCCCGCGCCGGCCGCGGCCGCCACCACCCGTCGTCCCGGTAGCTGCCGCCGTCCTTCTCCGCGCCGCCCGCGCCAGCTCCAGCCTGGTCCGGCCAGATCCAGTCCGGCCCGGCCTCGCCGGCGTCCTCCCCGACCCTCCTCCGGCATCCCCGTCCTCCTCTCCGGTGAGCCCAGCCGGTGAACCTCATTTTCCGCGCCATCCCGATCCGGATCTGGATCTGAAGGTTGACCCCGAAATTTCCGTGTCCCAATTTCTTGCATTTTCATGCCCTTTTCGACATGCCATATCTCTTCATCCGTAGCTCTGTTTTGCATGTACTATATATCAAAATGTTCATCATGAGATGCCTTAATTTTGTTACATTGTGCCATGCTTGTTTGAGATCATCTTGATGCCCAAATCATCATTGCAAGAGTGCTATATGATGTTAACTGCTGTCTGTTAATGGAACTTGGTGATTTGTCTTTTTCATTGCATTTTGTGTGTGCACGCTATGAGCTTGATGTCTACATGAGTTTTGAGCTACATCATGTCATATTTATAGTGGTGCAATCCATGTATTTTTATGAGTCTTGTAGTGAGTGCATCAAGCTCATGAAGTAGGATACTTGCTGTTACTGTTTTGCTAGGCTGAATCTGCTATAACATGATGCTATGTAAACCTGCTGCTTCAAGTCATTCTTTGCATAATCTGGAGATGTTCACTAAGGATGTTTTGTTATACATGTCATGCGCTATCCATCCATGCCCCTGGTTGCCTTTATAGCCTGTTGTAGCTTGTTGTAATCTTGCTCTCAAATTGCTAAATAATGTTGATGTCAGCCTATTAACATTAAGTTCGGTTTTGCCATGTCAATAACTAGTGATCCATGCACCCTATGAACTTGCTCTTGCCATGCTTAGCTTTACAAACATGTCTTATTACTGTTGATCACCTTGACATGCCATGTTTTGCTCTGTGGTGAGTTGTACAAGCTCACTAACATGCCTACTTATTGTTGTTCCTGCCATGTCTGAATCTGTCGTATCATTTGCCATGTTTGCAAGGATGCTACCATCTTTTCTGTTGATCTTTTGAATAACTACAATAAGGGAGTTTTGTTCTTTGTCTTTATTATTAGCTTCCATACTTTTGTTTGCCATGTTAATGTCCTGTAACATGTTGTTTGATAGCTCTAAACATTGCAACCTGATGTTATTTCTGCCATGTCCAGTGATTTCTGCCAAGTCTGTGAACTGTTATTATTTGCAATCTTGCCATGTCCGTTTGAGCATGTTAGAATGTTTTATGGAGATAGCTCAGTGTTCATGTTTTGTCGTGCTTTACCTGTAATTCATGCCCATGCCTTTTGTTCTTATGTTGAGGTGTTGTATCATATAGTTTTGATGCTTGCTAGATGCCTAGTTGCTGTTTTGGACAGCTTGTCCTTTAAACTTGTATAGAGTGTATGTGTTGAACCGTTGCTCCATCTTGAGTGTGCTTTATATGAAACTTGCTTGATTTTGCATGTTGTTTCATATTATCATGTTGCATCCTTGTTTTGAGGTGTTTGCTTGATGTTTGTATGCATTTTGCATCAATGCCATGCATAACTTGTTTTGCTCATATCTTCTAGGCCGTAGCTCCGAATTAAATAAACTTTATATGTAACTTGACTAGAATTTCATGTAGATCCTCTTGGTGATCTTTAACTTGCTGTTTAACAACTTCAACTTAATGTTTGTTCAGATCTGGACCAATTTCGAAATTTGCATATGAGGACTTACCGGAATTGTTATATGTTGTTTCCGGCCTCATTTAAACTTGCTTTGATGTGTTGCTCTTGTATGCATCATCTCTTGTCATGAGTAGCCTCATTTAGCTTTGTCTTGTATCATGCTTGGTTGTGCATCATGTCATGTATATGTGCGGTGTGTTTACCATGTTGTGTGCTTCTTCTCTATAGTTCCTGTTTCGTTGCGATCGTGAGGATTCGTTCATCTACGCTTGGTTCGGCTTCATCCGTTCGTCTTTCTTCATGGACTCGTTCTTCTTCCTAGCGGGATTTCAGGCAGGATGATCGTCACCTTGGATCTCATTACTATCATTGCTATGCTAGTTACTTCGTTCTATCGCTATGCTGCCCTACCTATCACTTGCTCTTCAAGCCTCCCAATTTGCCATGTCAGCCTCTAACATTTTTCACCCTTCCTAGCAAACCGTTGTTTTGCTATGTTACCACTTTGCTCAACCCCTCTTATTGTGTTGTTAGTTGCAGGTGAAGTTGAAGATTGCTCCATGGTGGACAGGATTATGTTGGGATATCACAATATCTCTTATTTAACTAATGCATCTATATACTTGGTAAAGGGTGGAAGACTCGGCCTTATGCCTGGTGTTTTGTTCCACTCTTGCCGCCCTAGTTTCCTTCATACCTGTGTTATGTTCCTTGATTTTGCGTTCTTTACGCGGTTGGGTGATTTATGGGACCCCCTTGACACTTAGCTTTGAATAAAACTCCTCCAGCAAGGCCCAACCTTGGTTTTACCATTTGCCTCACCACCACCTATACCCTTCCCTTCGGTCGACCAACCCGATGGTCATCTTTATTTTAGCCCCCCGGGCTAGTGCTTCTCTAAGTGCTGGTCCGAACTAAGTAGGCTGCGGGGCCACCTCAAACTTGAGGGCTGGTTTTACTCATAGGATGTCTCATCCGGTGTTGCCCTGAGAACGAGATATGTGCAGATCCTATCGGGATTGTCGGCACATCGGGCGGCTTTGCTGATCTTATTTTACTATTGTCGAAATGTCTTGTAAACCGGGATTCCGAGACTAATTGGGTCTTCCTTGGAGAAGGAATATCCTTCGTTGACCGTGAGAGCTTGTGATGGGCTAAGTTGGGACACCCCTGTAGGGTATAAACTTCCGAGAGCCGTGCCCGCGGTTATGTGGTAGATTGAAATTTGTTAATGTCCAGTTGTAGATAACTTGACACCATATTCGAATTAAACCGCATCAACCGCGTGTGTAGCCGTGATGGTCTCTTCTCGGCGGAGTCTAGGAAGTGAACACGGTTTTTGGGTTATGTTTGACGTAAGTAGGAGTTCAGGATCACCTCTTGATCATTGCTAGCTTCACGACCGTTCCTTTGTTTCTCTTCTCGCTCTTATTTGCGTATGTTAGCCACCATACTTGCTTAGTCGCTGCTGCAACCTCACCACTTTACCCCTTCCTTTCCCATTAAGCTTTGCTAGTCTTGATACCCATGGTAATGGGATTGCTGAGTCCTCATGGCTCATGGATTACTGCAACAACAGTTGCAGGTACAGGATTATGCGTTGATCATGACGCAAGAGTGATGTTTGCTTGTTTTGGAGTTCTTCTTCTGCTTCTTCTTTGATCAGGGGATAGGTTCCAGGTCGGCAGCCTTGGCTAGCAGGGTGGATGTTGTTTGAGCTTCTGTTTTTGTTTCATCCGTAGTCGGATGTTGCTCTTATGTATGATGTTGTTATATTCATGTGGAATTGTATGCTTTTTGTATGTATCCCCATCTATTATGTAATTTTGATGTAATGATATCCACCTTGCAAAAGCGTATCAATATGCGGTTCTATCCTTGGTGGGACCTTCGAGTCTCTTTAGGATAGTATCGCATATTGGGTGTGACAATTAACATGATCCTTCCTAGTTCATCTACCAAACTGAGAGCCTCATAATTCACCAATGAGTCTAAGATATTTCCCCAAGGTCACTAGTATAGCCTCATCAAGTCATTTGTCCTATATTAATATATCTTCAAATCGGTCTTCCTTATGGAGTCATCAGCTCTGGTGCTATCTTAGGATGATAATGTGCTCGTTCACTATGCCTACTAGTTCCATAATGAACCCAGTGATGAGCAAGGGTTATTGAAGCTTAATTGGTTCTCTTGCAATTTCGTAGGTTAAGCACATGGTTAAGGATTCGAGCTGTTGTATCTCGTGAAGTTTCGAAGGGTCTAGGGATGTGTTTCGAGTCTTGAGGGGTAAACATAACTCTATGGGGTTGCACTTGGTCGAGGAGGCTATATCAAAAGTCTTCAGTGCTAGTTGTTTGCTGAGGTGGAATCCTTGGTGCATCTTGTCTTGCTGGTGCTCAGTTGATGAGAGAGATGAGAGGGAAAAGTAGCATTGAGGAGGTGCCAAAAAGGGGGCGTTCTATAGTGCAAGTGGAACCAAACAGGTGTCGAAAGGGCCAAACACAAGCAACAAGGTAAGGCGGGTGATATAGTCGCGTACTTGTTGCCTAGGGAAAAAGGGCCACTTATATCAAAACACAATCAAATAAAAACAAGCAACACAGAACATGGTTACACTTGAACCATCACACGGACTCGACTTCGCATAGGGGACACATGAGTAATCCTCCCCTAGGGTTCTCGGACTCAGTGGTCGTGCTTTTCTTCGAGTCCCGGAGAGAAGGACTTTCAGTATTCTAGATCTTCCTCAGTTGTCACTACGTCTCTTGTAGCTGTTCTATGAAACGATCCGGGTTGAGCCTGAAGAATCTTTGAGAACTTCTCACCTAATGAGCTGACAAGGTGAAGGTGGTTCCTTGTAGCTGGTATTGAATCGGTCTTCTCTTTTCTTCTTAATCATGACGACCCTTTTGCCTTCTAAGGCATTGACGATACCAGGTAGGCAATTCTTTATGCAATAACTTTAACAAGGCATGGTAGAGGTCTAACCTATCGGTCACATTGAGGACAACATCGTTACCAAGAGAGGGGGATGAAGAGAACCATTTTCCTGCTCACTATAGTGAGGCGGACCAAATGGCGAGCTTCTCCTCCACCGGTGATTTCCATTTCAACAACGGTAAAGACATGGTTGCTCTATTAGAGATGTATATCATGATCTTGCATATCTTACGCCTTGTTCATCATAGGCGAATGCAGCATCATCTTGGGGCAGTGTCGAGGGTGTCACAATCTTCTTGTTCTCGATGTCCTCATTCCTCAAGAAGATATCTCCTGTTGGTGTCGTCTTGTTGTGGTGTCGCCACCCATGTGTACAAAAGATGTGGGCGAATGTTTGGCAAGGTGACTTCCTTCAAGGTTATCCACGAGGATTACAAGGAATATATCTTAGTTCCAAAAAAATCAAAAGGGAAGAGAAGTGTAGATAGGTTTTGAAAATTAGTGATAGCCTTGAAAGAAGTTTTACCCTAACTAACAACCATGCTAACTAAGGTGTCCTACATTTAGGATGACTCTGATACCAGCTCTGTGGGGACCTCGACTCATAAGTCATGATCACTGAATGCACGTGTACAGTGATCCCAAAGATCAATGCTCACTGAACACACAGAAGTTGTATAACAAGAGTCTTACATCAATACATACAGCCTTACACAAATAGGACCATTATGGTCAAGTCTTAAATATAATATCGCAGTATAATTCTTCGTTGATAACTTGAACCCATGCCATCTGCCTTAACCCTACAGGCATTATGACTGGGAAAGAGTCCTAGCTCGCATGTTCGTCGCCAAAGAACTCTTCTTCGTAATCCTGCACTTCCAGGCCAGGCCAAGTAAATAGCCAGGGACAAGCCAGTAAGTACGTTCGAATGTACTCGCAAGCAACCCAAGAGTGATAGCAGAATAATTATGCAAGGCTCTACTACCAAATTGGCATTTTGCGGAAGGCTATTATTTATTATGAAAGTATGATCAACATTTATTAAGGTCATGAATGCGTTTGCAACAATTATTAGGAGGTTACAGGCACCAATATTGAGAAGGAGTTCACACAACTCAGTCTCAGGCATATCGTGTATTTATTCGATTTTCATCAAAAATGTACTCAAAAGTGTGTGTAAATGAATTCCTGACATAGTTTAAGTAGCACCACCCAACTGTACTTGACCGTGGACAGGGCTATTCGAATAGTTTGACACTCTACAGATGTTGTACACTTTACCCACCAGATCAGGGGAACGTTTGTGTCATCCACAACCTGCAGTACCTCAGGTACTCCGGGTAAGTACCCTATTACTATGTTTCCCTAGACGACACTAACGTAGATTCCACGCTTTGGTACACATCCCTCGTGTATAATCATAAAGATCTTGGGACTCTGCCATTTTTATCGTCATATCTACACGAAGGGACCAACGGTGTGTCTGGTGCCCTGTAAAAACAGTCAAGGCTGCCTATCCAAGCATGACCCCGTCCCGGGAGTAAACTCATGTCACCCCCGTCACTAGTAATGTGGGCATCATGCAAGTATCAGACTAGGTAATCAATAACTCCCTGTCCGGTAAGGAGTAGTGTGGTTGTACATGCTTGGTTGGGACAGTTAACACACCTTTAATCTAATCCATCTTTTATACACACGCAATACTTACTTTGGTACACCACATCTTCATCAAGCGGTGACCTACTTTCAACATCTCCCATGCGCACTAGGGGCACCCGATGGGGTTTTCGAAAGATTGTAACCAAGAGATGATCATGACATAGATGTAACATCCTGCCTCAACATCAAGTATTCATCGTACCTCTAAGCTCTGGGTAGAGCTACGAACATGCAAGTATCAATGGGGATGCATCAATGCAACGGTCATAACAAGTTCATCATGATCATCATCATCAACAACAACATCATCATCATGCATTCAAAAACTTATCGATGAACAAGGGCACCCATTTAACAAAGCATGATTTTCGAAACATCTAGGGGTTGGTTTCACTGAATTTGGAGTTTGTAACGATTTTCCTAGGGATTTGTAAAATTGATCCTACATGATAAAATGATTCAATAATATAAGAAGTAGAAAAAGCATAAGGAGAAATTGTCGTGGTATTTCCACGACAGATGCCAAGGGGTGGCTTATCATGGAGGGAGACAGGAGTACGTTGTCAGGCTCTAGAAGCGGGAGTGAGCGAGACCTCGAACCCTATGAGTCTTACCTAGGTTCTTGGCTCTCCGTGGAGATAACAGCCCTAGCCCTACTCTGCGGGGTCTCCGCATGATGACTATGGTCAATAGAGTAGCTATAAGAGTGCTCCTTGAGTTGTTTTGGCTCGAGGAGGAAGAAGGCAAGGCTAGCACTCTTCTCCCCTAGCTATGAGTGGAAGGAAATGCAGTGTGAAACCTTTGCATGGGTGAGCCTGGGGGGCTTCTATGGGCCTACCTCCCAGGGGTACAATGGTAATCCGGCCGGTTGGTAGGTCCTGGATGTTAGTGTCTACAGAGGTCAGGTTCTCCACCGGCTGCTGGGGCCCGCCTCTGGTGGGCCCTACCGTCTATAGAGGAACCGGCCGACAGGTGAGGCCCGCCGCCTTCGGGTACCGTCGACGGCTCTTCACTGTTGCGCTGTCCGTGCTGACGGAGGCCGTGTCGGGTGCGCCATAGCTACAGTGTCGCGTCAGGAGGGTCGACAGCTGCCTGGTGGCGGTCACTATGGCCATACTTCCGGGATTCGGCGGAGGCATGGCACACTGTAGCCATGCCCCAGCCTGTCTCTTGCTCGGGCTCGGACTCCAAGAGAGAGGACGGGCCGCCTGCTAGGGGCCGGCCCTTACCCTTGCCGCCTCCTCGAGCGTGCCGTCTTCTTGGGGTCCGCCATCTTCTAGTTGGCGGACCACTGGTTCCAGCCGCCTTCTTTGGGACCGCCACCCTCTAGGATGCAGTGCTTTGGTTCCAGTTAGCCCAGAGGGCCCGCCTTGCAACCAGTCCTGATGTCTTAAAATGTGATGAAGTGCTGATGAGGCTACCCGGGGTCTATTCCCCCATTAGTAGTCCGCGAAGCTAGTGAGATTCTTTGGTTTTAGCGGTCGGAGGGCCTTAGCAGTTTCCTCTTTGAGTGATCTTCTGTCTTCTACATCGTCCGGCAGGGAGGAGCCGGATGCTATGAGACGGACGTGACTATGGCCGCCTTCTGGAATTCGAATCGACAGGCGGGAGTCGGGGCGGTGCCGCCAGCCGAACGTGCACCACGTGGCACCCGCAAGCCAAGCCAGCCTGCCCGCCCACACGCACGACGGGACTTCTCCACAGGCTGGGGCCCGCCACTATGGGGCCTCGGACTGCGCGCGGATCCGCTGCGGACAAAGCGGGCGGTTGCCCTTCCAAAGCACCTTAGATGTGCCACAAACGTGTGGAATGTGCGGGGTCGTGCGGGGTGTGGGGCGCAGTTAATCCCATGCCCGTGCGTCGCCTCGACTTCGCCTCCTCCAGTTATAAAGAGGGGGGAGGGGGAGGAGAAGGAGAAGAACGCTCGCGCACCCACTCCCCACTCTCTCTTCTGTCCTTTCTATTGCCGCTGTCATGCTGCTCCGTCGCTGCCAAAGCGCTGCTGCGGCTGCCTCTCTTTGCCGCCGTCGCCTCGCTGAGGTCGCCGCGTGGCCGAAGAAGCCATTCCACCACGGCTCCGCTACCTCGCTGCCAAAGCGTTGCATGGCTGCCAAAGCGCTGCCGCGGCTGCCTCTCTTTGCCATCGTCACCTCACTGAGGTCGCCGTGCGGCCGAAGCAGCCATTCCACCACGGGTCCGCTACCTCGCTCCGTCGCCGCGTCACCCGTCGTCTTCCTCTTCTCCGGCGAGGTCTTCCTCGCCATCCCCACGCTATGACGAGAGGCGAGTGGTTGGGGTCCACCATCCAAAGCGATCACGTCGACATCCTCCATGCGACATGGAGGATACCTCGCTCTGACAACATGGGCGTGCGCATTGCCGTGCGCCGGAGATCTCGCCGCAGCCGGAGCCCGGCGAATACGTCCTCTTCTGCTATCACTTCCTCCGCGGCTTCATGCTCTGGTCTCCTGCTTCTTCTGGGAGTTCCGGCACTACTACCGACTGCAGCCGCACCACCTCACCCCAACACGGTGGTGTACCTCGGCGTCTTGCCAACTATCGAGCTCTGTGGTAGATTCTTCTACCTCAAGCTCGGTACGGCTGCGAAGGACGAGCCGGTCCCGTGCAGGGAGTGTGTGGTCGTGAGGTGCTCATGCAGCGGCACGTGCTTCCCTTCGATCCCTCTACATTAGTCAGCCAAGCTCTGGCGGAGGTCGTACTTCTACGTCTGGAATCTCCAGAATGTGGACTACATCAACCTGCCAGCCTATGTGCCCGGGCCGCCTGTCGGACCGTGCAACAACTGGCAGCAGCAGCCGCCCAAGCGCCCCCCTCCGGCCCACATCGTCAGCATCCTCGTCTGGCTGGAGGAGATGACGAGCTAGGAGGGGCTCCACCCGGTCAATCTGCTGGCTGGCTTTATCAGGTGCTTGGTGTCCCTGCTTCAGATCCGACCGCACCGGTACCGGAGCGGCCACCGGGATCTGTGCTAGATGTTGACGAAGGAGATGTCGAGGGTGGAGGTGGCCCGCCATGTCAACGACATCACCAACTGAAAGCTCAGTGAAGCGGAGTGGTGCATTGGCAGGGAGCCTTACAGTCGGGCCAACCCTCCTCCTGTGGTAAGTACCAGATCCGACTACTCCATTCGCAACATTCCTTGTTCTTCCGTCTTGAACAGTCGGTTTTTGTGGCAGCACTTCGTAGGCCAAGACGCGCCGACTCCTGGCCACGAGTGGATGTCAGACCGTGAAGACAGCGACATCGATGATCCCAAGCTGGGGGCGGGCGCCATGGAGGAAGGCAGCAACGAGGAAGTCGCTGGAGGAGGCGGCGGAAGGGATGGCAGCCCAGAGGCAGGCGGCTCCACTGGAGGCGGCGGAGGATCAGGCGGCCTCGGAGCGGGCGGCTCCACAGGAGGCGGAGGAGGAGGTGTCGGCGACATCTGGTCTTGGCTGGACGACAATGAAGGCGACAAGGAGCGGCAACCGCCTAGGGGCGGCGCAGGAACAGGGGCCAAAACCTCTATGCCACGGTCGGCAGCCGCACCTGGTGGGCACAAGAGCTGTTTGGCCGGGAGGTACGATAGCCACCCGCCCAAGAAGGCCAGGAAGGCGAACGCTACCCGGCGGCAAGAGGCCAAGAAGCTGGCCACCACCCGGAAGGGGCCCAAGCCCATGCCGCTCATGTCTGGGTAAGCTGGCTTGCCTCTCCGATTTCGTGTTTCCCTTCTTTCTTGGGGTGTTTCCTTATCTTTGTTTTTTTATTGAACTGGACGGCCTTTGCCGCCTCGCGGGCATTATCCTCCTCGCTGATGGACCGAGTGGACGGCTCTGCGGACGCTCATCATCTAGATCCGTCTACTGCCCTCCGAGAGGCGCGGGAGAGAAATGCGCGGGAGGCATGCGAGGCGCAGGAGGCCGCGGAGAAAGCATGGGCCGATGCGCAGGCGGAGGCGGAGGCAGAGGCAGCGAGGAAGACACAGGAGGTGACCACGACTAAGGTGTAGGCGGAGGCCAACGCCAAGGGCATGGCGGATCCGGCTGGTGGAGATGTCCCGGAGACAATCACCCTCGATCGGCCGGAGGTGGAGGTGGCGGAGAAACAGACGCCACCTGGAGCGGCTAGGGCCGACCAGTCGGTGATGGAGCTTGAGGACCCCAACATCATCATTTCTAAGCTGGAGGAGATCCAGCGTGTGCCGGCTGCCGGCGAACAAGGAGACGGAGAGCCCACCCAGCCGAAGTCTCCACCAGCTGGCGCCGGCCAGATGGCACGTCGGGCCCTAGTGGTGCGCACTCCTGCGCGCCAGCGTGCGGCTCGGGCGGTGTCGGAGCCAAGGCAGCAGGTAGATGCCGCGCCCTCGAGCTCGCAGAGGGCTGGTGCTAGGGCCACGAGTGTCGTTTCCTCAAGCCAGGTGGAGGGAGCCGGCCCCGCCGCCTTGAACTTGGCGGTGCGGGAAATGGAGGACTAGTTCCTCGCCCAGAACGCCTCCATTCTCAAGGCGAGGGATGACATGTTGGCGACGTGGTCGGCCGTGCGGGTATGTACTTCTTATTGTTGCTTCTGCGTCTTGTAGTCTTCCGTCGGGCGTGCCAGTGCACCCACTGGATGTAGCACCGAGTTCCGAGCCGGCTGCTGGGCAGGCGAGTTGGAACTCCAAGGTGCTTTGTTCGTTTGTTGAAACGCTTGTTGCTGTTGCAGGACCTCCACAACATGTAGGTGGCCGCGTACAACACGCAGAAGCAAACGCTCGCCACCCGGACTTCTGAGCTGGCTTAGAGCCAAAGTAAGTAAGCAGTCTTCCCGTGGGGGTGCGCCAGCGCACCCACTGGGTGTAGCCCCCGAGATTCGGGCTGACTACCGAGCTGGATCTTCTCCGGCAGCTTGTTTTGCCTTTGTTGAAGTAGATAGTTGATGTCGCTTGCTCATTTTTCTCTTTGCAGCAGCCGACGCCCAGCTGGTCTAGTGCATGGCAGATCTCGAAGGCCAGCTCCAAGTCGTGAGGAAGGAGCGCAACCAGGCGGCCTCCGAGCGCGACTGATTGGAGAAGGAGCTGGCGGACCAGGTCGTGCGGCACAAGGAGCAGGTCAAGAAGCTGGACGTCAGCGAGGCGGAGCTCAAGGCCGAGTTCGAGACCGAGCGCGCGGGCTGGGCCGAGAGGGAGAAGCTCCATGATGACGGCTACTCGGTGATCGAGGACATGCTCGACGGTATGCCCTTTTTCTTATTGTTCCGACTTCTTGCCGCCGGCTGCTACCAGAGACCATCTTCTAACACCACTAGTAGAAAAAGGGCCTTATGTTCAACTCTTTAGTCGGTTCCAACGGCTAGGTGGGTGGCTCTCATTAGTACCAGTTCGTGGCGAACCTTTAGTAGCGGTTCGTGCCACGAACCTTTAGTGTCAGGCTGCATCCCCACCATGATCTATAGTACCAATTCATGCCATGAACTGGGACTAGAAGTTCACCTTTAGTCCCGGTTCGTGTAACCAACCAGGACTACAGATATCACTATATATAGTGCTTCTTCTAGCCTGAGCCAAAGCCCTCTATTTTTCCCATCCTCTTTGTTTTCTTGCCCTCTTGCTCGATCTCCCACCTCCATTTTTGCCAAAATGTTCTAACCTTTCAAGGCACCCCATCCATCCAAGTGATCACAAAGGTTAGCAACTCTATCCATTCATCTCTTGTTGCTACATTAGCTCTTGCAATGCTCTATAAGTATAGTGATTTGTGGGTTTTTAGTTTGGGAGGAATTATATGTTGTAGTTTATTTGATTTATATGCAATATGAGGTCAAAATAACACTTAGTTTGCATATGTAGGTGTGGTTTACTTAGTGCCTTCCCATCTCCATCCTAACCACCGTCGATCGCCCGCACCGTCCCATTGCCGGCACCACCATGTGGTGAGCCTTTTGTTCTTATCTTTTTAATATAAGAAAAAAAATCATGTTTGTGTTATTTAGGTATATAGTTACTTGTATAATTATCTTACACGTACGTTGTTTGTTATACATAGTGCCATGGTTTTGATAGCCGCCCCCTCGGCCCTTGTTCGGGTTATGATTCGGATGTGGTATATTCTCTTTTATAAATATTTGTTGCATTTCATGTTTATGACAAATTATGCCCATCAAGTTGACATAGATATTTTTATCTAGGAGGTATGTGAACCAGAAATTCCAACCGACCCTACTGTCGAGAGGTTAAATTTAGTTGAAAACGAAAACGAGTATTTGAAAGAAAAACTAAAAAGAATTGAGGGGGAGAATATGGAATTGGAGTTGCATGTTGCCAATGTCATCGATGATCACAAGATCAAGATGGAGAAAATGCGCTTGAAGATTAGAAAGATTAGAAAATATGCCATCGATAGTGAGGCTTGGTATCATTATGTTGTTGGATCAATTGTTACCTTAGTTGTGATCTTGATCACATTGGTTGCATTTAAATGCTAGCTAGAGAGTTATTTGTATGTTGTTTTATGAGAATAAGTGTTGTACAAACTTTATGTATAAACTTGTATTAATTTGGTCTTTTCGGTGTTGTGTAAATGAAGATGAGCTGGCAATGGATGTACGATGACCGATGCTCTCCCCAGTTCATTAATGGCGTGCATACTTTTCTGCTTGCTGCTAAGGCAAACAAGCGGGCTGATGGTTTTATGCCCTGCCCATGTGCTAACTGTAAGAATGATCTTAATTACTCTAAGTCAAGAACCATTCACATCCACCTATTTGAGTCCGGTTTCATGCCCCACTATAATGTTTGGAGAAAGCACAAAGAAAGAGGGGTTATGATGGAAGACAATCAAGAAAAAGAGGACGACGACAACTATCCTGGCCATGTGTTCCCTGAATAGGATGGTACAACAATGGGGAAGAAGCCGAGCCGACCATGCGGGAAGAAGCTGAAGAAGAGGCATCAGATGAGCCCGCTGATGATCTAGGTCAGGCCATTGCCGATGCAAAGAGAAACTGCACAAGTGAAAAGGAGAAGAAGAATTTGCAGCGCATGTTAGAGGATCATAGTAAATTGTTGTACCCGAAATGCAAAGCTGACAAGAAAAAGTTGGGCACCACACTGGAATTGCTGCAATGGAAAGTAGAGAATGGTGTGTCTGACACGGGATTTGGAAAGTTGCTGATAATGTTAACGAAGATGCTTCCAAAGGACAACGAATTTCCCGAGAGTATGTACGAAGCAAAGAAGGTTGTTTGCCCTCTAGGATTAGAGGTGTAGAAGATACATGCATGCCCTAATGGCTGCATCCTCTACCGTCGTGAGTATGAGGATTTGAATGTGTGCTCAGTATGTGGTGCATTGCGCTATAAGATCAGCCGCGATGAGCCTGGCGATGTCGAGGGTGAGCGCCCTAGGAAGAAGATTCCTGCCAAGGTGATGTGGTATGCTCCTATAATACCACGGTTGAAACGTTAGTCCCAAAAAAAAGAGCATGCCAAGTCGATGCGATGGCACAGAGAAGACTGTAAGAAAGACAGGAAGTTGAGAGTACCCGCTGATGGGTCGCAGTGGAAACAAATCAAGAAATAGTACTGGGAGGACTTTGAAGGTGACACAAGGACCATATGGTTTGGTCTATGTGCAGATGGCATTAGTCCTTTTGGGGAGCAGAGCAGCAACCATAGCACCTGGCTTGTGACTCTATGTATGTATAACCTTCCTCCTTGGTTGTGCATGAAGCGGAAGTTCATTATGATGCCAGTGCTCATCCAAGGGCCTAAGCAACCCGACAATGACATTGATGTGTACCTAAGGCCATTAGTTGAAGAACTCTTACAGCTGTGGAATGAAAAAGGTGTACGTGCATGGGATGAGCACAAACAGGAAGAATTTGACCTGCATGTGTTACTGTTTGTGACTATCAATGACTGGCCTGCTCTCAGTAACCCTTCAGGACAGGCAAACGAGGGATACCACACATGCATGCACTGTTTGGATCATACCGACAGTATATATTTGGCTAATTATAAGAAGAATGTGTACCTGGGACATCGTTGATTTCTTCCGAGCAGGCATCCCGTAAGAAAGAAAGGCAAGCATTTCGAAGGTGAGGCAGATCACCAGATGAAGCATCGCCACCGTACCGGTGATGATGTACATGATATGGTCAAGGATTTGAAGGTAATCTTCAGAAAGGGTCCTGGCAGACAATCTATTCCGAATGACGCTAACGGACGCGCACCCATGTGGAAGATGAAATCTATATTTTGGGACCTTCCCTATTGGAATGACCTAGAGGTCCGCTCTGCAATCGATGTGATGCATGTGACGAAGAATCTTTGCGTGACCCTGCTTAGCTTCTTGGGCGTGTATGGGAAGACAAAAGATACGCCGAAGGCACGGGAGGACCAAAAACGTATGCACGGAAAGGACGACATACATCAGGGTCATGCTTGCTACGTTCTTACCAAAGAAGAGAAGGAAATCTTATTTGAATGCCGGCTCAGTATGAAGGTACAGTCTGGCTTCTCGTCGAATATAAAGGGAATAATAAATATGGCAGAGAAAAAGTTTCAAAACCTAAAGTCTCGTGACTGCCACATGATTATGACGCAGCTGCTTCCGATTGCATTGAGGGGGCTTCTACCAAAAAACATTCGATTAGCCATTGGGAAGCTGTGTGCATTCCTCAATGCAATCTCTCAGAAGGTAATCGATCCAGAAATCATACCAACATTGGAGAACGATTTGGTGCAATGTCTTGTCAGTTTTGAGTTGGTGTTCCCACCATCCTTCTTCAATATCATGACGCACGTCCTAGTTCACCAATGTGAAGAGATTGCCGTTCTGGGTCCTGTATTTCTACACAATATGTTCCCCTTTGAGAGGTTCATTGGAGTCTTGAAGAAATATGTTCATAACCGTGCTAGGCCAGAAGGAAGCATCTCCAAGGGCCATGAAAATGAGGAGGTCATTGAGTTTTGTGTTGACTTTATTCCTGACCTTAGGCTGATTGGTGTTCCTGAATCGCGACATAAGGGCACACTGGGTGGAAATGGCACGCTAGGACCGGATAAAATAATATGTATGGACGGGCATTCCCTCACTGAAGTACACTACACAGTTCTACAAAATTCCGCCTTGGTGGTTCCATATATGGAGGAACACAAGAATATTCTAAGCTCCAAATACCCGGAGCAATCTCAAGACTAGATTACACGTGAACAAACGAGGACTTCGGCCGGTTGGTTGCAGACACGTGCCATGCATGATGTCGATATTGAAGATGACCTGTAGTTGATGTCACAGTTACCATCTTCAAATATAATGACTTTCAAAGGGTACGAGATAAATGGGAATACATTTTACATGATCGCCCAAGATAAAAAGAGCACCAACCAAAACAGTTGTGTCCGCTTTGATGCAGCAACCAATAGGGGAAATGATACATAGTATGGTTACATAGAGGAGATATGGGAACTTGACTATGGACCTGATTTGAAGGTCCCATTGTTTCGGTGCAAATGGGTCAATATGACAGGAGGCGGCATAAAGGAAGACCCGCAGTACGGAATGACAATAGTGGATCTCAACAATTTTGCGTACGCAGACGGACCATTCGTCCTAGCCAATGATGTGGCACAGGTTTTCTATGTGAAGGACATGTCTACCAAGAGGAGAAAAAGAAAAGATAAGGAAGCGAATACATCATACGATTAGCCACATAGTTCTTTCAGGGCAAAGAAACATCATGGGAGTGGATGACAAGACAGACATGTCAAAAGATTATGAAAAGTTTCATGAAATTGCTCCCTTTAGAGTAAATATTGACCCGAGCATCCAGTTAAATGACGAAGATCATCCATGTTTACGGCGCAAAGGGACACACGCAAAGAAAAAGTTTCACACCCAAAGACAGTAGGGAATCTTTGTAATAGTTAGGGTGCTTATGTGTTTTGCATTTGAAAGGTGTACTTTTGTGCTTCGGACAAACGTGTGCCTTTCGGACAAAAGTTGATAGGGTTACGTAAAAAACTGGATGCACTTTGTGTACAAAATGGACAATTTGTATTGAAGTATCAGGGTTTCGGATGAAAACTCATCTGTTACAAAGGGAATTCATTTTTTAAATTATTACAACTACAGACTATTTGGGTGTTTAGTATGCACCATTCAAAGCCACGTCATCAACTTTCAACCCTTTCTGACATCATTTGCTATTTTTCATGCATTTTCTGAATTTTTTGAGCTAAATGACCCTGAAATTGAAAAGCAATACAAATGAACTCTGAAAAGGTTGGAAGTTGGCATGGTATCATCATTTCACCCACATAACATGTGCAAAAAAGTAGAGAGGGTTACGGAAAAACTTCGTGTACAAAATGAACAATCTCTTTCGAAGTATCAGGGTTTTGGATGAAAATTCATCTATTACAAAGGCATTTTGTTAAATAACCTAATTATTACCAAATTGAATAAATGATAAAACACACTAATATTAAACATAAGAAAAAAGAATCATTGAAAAATCTATTTTAAAAGTAAAGTTATTCCAAACTAGCAATTCACACAAATTTAAAATAATTCAAATTTAAACTATTCAAATTTCAAAACTACTTGCACTAATAGAAAGTTTGTAATTTTTTGTACCTAAAGCAAAAATATTCACAAACAAACTCTAAATACAGCAAAAAACAACTCAGTAATAAATAAAGGAAAATAAATAAAGCAGAAAAGAAAAAAACTAAATAAAAAAAGCCCGCCTACTGGGCCAGAGTGGCGTGCATACGACTACAAACCCAACCTGTTGTTGGTCCAGGATGTAGGCCCGCAAGGCCCAATAGCTAGGTGGGACTAAACTTGCCCGCACCGCAACTGTGCCAGCGCAAACCTTTAGTACCGGGTCGTGGCTCCAACCGGTACTAAAGGGGGGTCTTTAGTACCGGTTGGAGCCACCACCCAGTTCTAAATGGGTGCCCTTCCCGTGCTTCCCCTCGCCAAAATAGCCCTTTAGAACCGGTTGGTGGCTCCAGCTGGTACTAAAGGGGGGTTCTATATAAGGACCCTTCAAATTTTCTTCAGTTTTCATTCTCTTCCTCTACCTTCTTCTTTGCCCCGTCACTGCCGCCCACCGTCGCTACCCTCCGTCGCCACCCCCGTCCCCGTCGCCGCCCGTCCCCATCCCCTTCATCGCCGCTATTAAGTAGTCGAGTCGTCCCCATCGTCGCTTGTCACCATCCCGTCGTCGCAGCCCGCCGCCGTCCCCTTCACCGCCTGTGGCACCCCGATCAGCATGTAGCGGGGGCCTTCGCACGTCAGCCCAGGATAACACCTGACGCACGACAAGTCCATGATACAGCATTCTAGGTACAAGAATATTCATCAAATACATGTGTATATAATTTCATCAGTGATGAATATAATCTTCTCGCATAGCCCTCAGGCTATTTACATGGCAGCGGAAGTCTATTAAAATGGCGGTGGAAGTCTTGGCAGCATATAACTCTGGCTGGGCTCCACAACTCACAGGACTGACAAGATTACGGCCTAGCACGACAAAACAAGTGAACGACCTACAAAACTCGCATGACACGCCAGGTCAGTACATTGAATGTACTTGCAAGACAACCAAATACATAGCATCCAAACAAGCAGAAGATAAAACAAGAACCAAGCGTCTACAACAACCTAGCGCATATCAGAAACTAAGCATGGCATAATTTCAACCCAAAAACATAAATCAACTATCATCATGGCATCCACTAGCATGGCAACAACATGGCATATCAAATTTAATTGTAACATGGCAACAGCAAAACGTAGCATATCATCTCAATCATATCCATCAAAGCATGGCATGGCATAAATAAACTACCAATCATATCAAATGCAGACATAGCATGTTAACTGTATGCAACCATCTCATGATCTACCATGGTTCTTTAAATGATAACATGTTACTCATGCAATGCAACCAAATTTGTGCACCGAGTCCCTTAGACTCTCTTACCAGCGGTGATCACCTCACTTCCTGATCAACAGAAACAAACTCGTGATCCTTACGGCGATCACAACCCGACCAACAACTGGCACGTGATCCTTACGGTGATCACAACCCGACCAACAACTGGCCCGTGATCCTTACAGCGATCACAACCGGACCACATCTGATCCAACTTAATTATTTTAGGTTTGTCCCCCATTTCGACCAAGACCCGATAGTGTACCCTACTACGAACTTATGCCCATGACCGAGGATGCGGCTATCGATAGTTTAAATACACTCCACAGAGGTAGCGCACTGTACCCACACCACAGAACCCATGGCCTCACACTCCCATTCGTCTGGACCAACGGCGTTCTGACGAAACCGATCTACTATCATGACACTCTCCCGGCCACTCCGACTCACTCCCCACTAGGCTAGTCCTGGGTGGCCCCGTGTCTACCTCCAGACACCTCAACGACCACCGTCATGGCCCGTCCCACTCTGGGACACATGCACATAACAACAACAATGGGCTCACAAGGTTATGCTCCGCCTACCTGATCAGGGTAGCGCGCGCCCATAACCTTCCCTAGTTGGAGGCACCGACCAGAGGCACGATAATAGACCGAATTAAGGCCGTCCCATACCGGCAAATGTGGTTGCACTATGACTCGATAATAGACCGAAAAAGTTTGATTTGGCGGCACTATGACTCGATCCCATCGATGACGGAGGTTTTTTTTATTAAGTCATGTTATTATCTTCTCCATCATGAATCATCATACCAGCATTTTAACAAGAATGCAACAATGAGCATACTTCATACAAATGCTTTAACAAAACATCAGGCTTCTCAAGTGAACACTTACAGCATAAAGAACATGACAATACCAAATATTTTCATATCCACGGTGCATTACCATCATCATAATACTTTATAAGGATGACTTGAAAATAAATTAGGGTAGTGACATGGCATCATCAATAGCAACATTCTAATTATCATGGCAAGGAGTAGCATGAAAACACAAGCATGCATAATAAGCATAATAAAGTAACTGCAGACGAAAACGATAAGAAACAACCGCAACTACACACACACAAGGTGCAAGCAAAGTCAACATGCAAGTTAGGGGCTCATGATAAGAGGTTGGCTTGCCTGGGGGTCGACAGATACTCCGGGAAGAAGTGAGAAACGACCGCGGAAAAATTAACCGGAAACAGTTCTCTCTCGGAGGGGGCTGTTTACGGACAAGAGCAAAGTGGTCATTTTCAATATGTCAAACCATAGTGAAAATGATTTCATCAGAACGGGCTCGACGAAACGAAGATGTGTGCGTTGGATTTACCTCAATCGGAGTTACGGTTAAAAAGATATGGACGTTTAAAACTCAGGGACTAATCTGTAAAAATACTTCTACAAACTGGTCCCTAGCAGTTTTAAACCAAACGCGTCTTTTCTGAAAAATGTGTCTTCGATCAGGGAAAATGGCTTCGCGGGGGGGGGGGGGGCTTCCACTTATCCACGCTGGCGAAGACCTGGTCAAAGGGCAGAGGCAGGGCCGGCGTATGGGTCGCTGCCAGGTGGGGTCGGGGGCCCGCCTGGCCAGGTCAACGCCCACCTGGCCGGCTTCTTCTTCCTCCCGCATGGGAGCGAGCGTGGCCGAGGAAGGCGTCTGCCCCAACGAGGATTGCCGGCGCGTCCGGCCACCTCCCGGGGCGTGCGACCTACCCAGAAGATCAGGGCAGAGAGGCACATCTCGAGGTGGTGCTAGCTGCCGTCGAGGGACACCAGGGAGGGAGCAGCACGGCCCGCGGCGGAGAGGGCTTCGGCCGCCGGGGGATGGAGCTATGGTGGCTTCGGCGACGAGGCGAGGAGCTGGGAGGGTCCGCCAGAGTTTGGCGAAGGCGGTGGTGGTGAGGAAACGGAGAGGAGGGCTCGGGGGCGACCGAATCGATGGAGGCCCAATGTGGCGACTATGGCGATGGTGGTGGTCAAAGAGGGGCTCCGGGCTCGGGGAGAGGCTAAGGGAGAGGTTGCTGACTGTGAGGGGCTCGGGAGCTGCTACTTATAGCCGCGGAGGGGCTCGAGGGAGGAGGGGAAGAAGTGGCACGCGGCGGGTGACGTGTCACGCGTCAGCGACGGCGCTGTCATCGGCAGACGCAGCCAGGGCTCACGGGAATGCAAGGGAAGGCGACGAGGAGGGCGCGGATGAGCGCCAGAGGCTCACGAAGACGAGCAGAGCGCGAGGACAAGAGGAGGAAGAGGACAGAGACGAGGAAGAAGACGAGCTCACGGGCATGCACTGCTCAACCTTGGCACGACTCGTCGGAGAAGAAAACGGAGGGGGAGCGGGGTCCAAGCGAACGACGATGACGATGCGGAGCTGCTGGACATTAATGGCGAGGTCAGGGACGGTCCGAGCTGCGCTACCGACAAGAACAGTGGCTAGACCACCATTTTGGCTGGCTGCACGCGTGGTCACCACTGGCATGGCGTGCTCTGGAGTTTTTACTGCGGTCAAAACATGTCTAACGCGTAGTCCTTCGAAGATGGAGTGTTACTGAGGTAAATGCTTGGGCAGGGACAAAGTGAGCTGACTAAATCAAGCTCCACAAGTTTGCTGCTGCAAACTTTACCACACTCTAGAGATTAAACCAGAGAGGGTAAAAGGTAAAATGGTTGTCTGGGAGGCTTAGGGTAGCAAGGACTACGGTCCTGGTAGTTTTGAGGTCATTAGGACAACTATTTACCATAATTGTTGTACAACCACCAAATTTGACCCAAAAACTGAATCATGATGAAGCACTCACTAGGATTGATGGATTAGGCTAAAACTTGGCAAATCCTAATGATTTTGGCATAAGTAGATGCTGTAAAAAGATCAGCCCAAATGGACTTGCCAAATTGGTACTTCCTTCACAAGCATCACTTTGGACCTGAAACTTGGGAAAATCCTAGGAAAATATTGGCTAACTAAAATTAGCCAAACTCTTTGGTAGGTGGGTTATAAGGATAGGAGAAGGCTTGGAATTATTTTCAGCCATAATGGAGCAAGATAAAATATACTTGCTTCACAAACTAAAAATTTGGACAGAGAACAAGAATTGCTCCTGTGCTCACATAGCTCAATGCAATGAGCTGAATTTGGGTGAAAGATAATTATTTGGGATACTTGAGAGGATGGCAAAGTTTCATCCCATTCTGAAACTCTATGAAGGCACTTCCTTCACAAAGTGACAATCTGGTCAGAAACTTTGAAAAAATTGCAAAGGGAGCTAGGATGATTGGATTGAGCTCATCTTTGGTATCCCTTGGTTATTTATTAATATTAAACACCCTACCAATTTGCAGCTCAAATGGAATTAGGAATAAAGCACTTCCTTTGCAAAATTTAAGAGAAGGCAGAAACTTGCATTGGATCATGTGCCAAATTTTTTAACTGATGAACTTGATATTATGATGGAACTAGTGATCATATATCAAGGACAAGCTCCACAATTTATGTGAGAATTTTCCCTGCTATAAAAATAGTAGTTCCTTTAGAAAATGGCAGAAATGCAATATGTGTATTAAATAGGAAAAGGCAATTTTCCTTATTTAATTATATGGCCAATATAATTGCCAGAGCTTGGATTAGGCATAATTATCAATTCCACCAATTCTCATGAATTTTGGAGATGGCTAGATATGCCTTTTGATTTTATTCCTCAGAAAGGCAAGAAAAGGAATAAATCATAATTCAAAAATATTGCATGGGACTTGGCAATATTTTTGCATATCCAAGGTTTAGAAGGATAGAAGGGTCTCTAGGAACAGATGAGATGATCAGCAGATCAAGGAAAATGATGGCTCCTTGGTAATCACAAAGGGCATATCCAAATTCCAAAAATTTGGAGTTAGGGTTTGAGAGGGTTTGAGATGATTCAACTGAGGACTTACCCTCTTAAAAAGACATGAACAAGTTCTGAAAGGTTGGAAATGACAAGAATTCTTAGAGTCATCCAACAAACTCAGGAGAAAGTTTTAAAAATGAGTGACTGTAAGAAATAACAAAACAAAAATTGATAACCCAATTTTGGGGCTGTTACACCGCTCCGACCCATCGCCGCTCCCGTCGCCGCTGTGAGTTCCTGCGCCCTGCCATGGCCACACATGCACACACACACACACACAGTAATTTTTCTATTAGAAATGTTAGAAATTTTAGTTATTAAAATGATAGTTATATATAGAAATGTTCGAAATTTTAGTTATAGAAATGTTTATAGAAATGTTAGTTATATATAGGAATGTTAGAAATTTTTCTGTTTTTTTCTTATAGAAATGTTAGTAATTTTTATGTTTTTTAGTTATAGGAATGTTAGAAATTTTTATGTTTTTTAGTTATAGAAATGTTAGAAATGTTATAGAAATGTTAGTTATATAGAAATGTTAGAAATTTTAGAAATGTTAGTTTTAGTTAGATGAATTAGATGAATTAGCTAAATCCCAATCCTAGCATTTAAAATGTTATATTTGCATATAGTATTTGTTCTGGACGTCAACGATGCCTGGCCCGCATCCTCGTCGTCGACCCGTTCGCGACGACGTCCTACTTCAGAGGAGCTATGTCCGGGACTTGGCTCCGCCAGGCTAGCACTGGGAGGTGCTACCTTCAGGAGCGCGCCTCTTTGTGAGGAACCCGGCCTCGGGTCCTGTCGTCGATCCGGAGCTCCTTTGGTGGCGCTCGTGTGGGCCACTTTCGATGCAGAGGGAGCCGGCCCCACCAGGGGTGGTAAGTCGTCGTGTCAGGGAGGAGGACGAGCACGTCTGTCACTACATGGCTGCTATGGACGTCAGGTTCTCCAATACCTTGCAGGTTCTTCGGGGATCTCACTCGAGCTATGATCCTGTGGTGGTTCCTTCTCTTTGGGCATCCACCGCCTGCGCCTCAGGAACCGCGAGTGAACTAGATAAGTCGATGGTATTCGATCTATATTATCTAGCTAGTGATGTATTCGATAATATTCGAGATGATGTATTCGAGATTATATATATTATTCAATAATATTCGAGACAATGATGTATTCGAGATTATATTCGTTGATGCATCTTAATTATCTACTATGATTCAATTTTTTCTTTCGAGATGCATATATATTAACTACTATTATTCGAGATGCATATCAATTATCTACTATTATTTGACATGCGTACTAAATTGTTTTATATTTCTTCTGTTAAATAAAAGCTATGGAGGGCAATTCCGGCAGGGACGAATGAGAAGAGGCTATGTTCGCTCTCATACGCTCCCCGAGCCAGCCAGATGACCTGAATGAAGAATACGACAGCTCCCAATATCTGAACAATACCGGGGAGGGTGATATGATATTCGATTGAGACGACCGATATGATGAGGTCCAGAACTATGATGATGATATTGAAATAGCAAATACTGGCGAGGTACATGTTTATAGAATCAGGCATCTGGTGATCATCACGTGTTTTTAAATGATTATATATATATATATATATAATATATTAACGAATCGAGAAATTTCTTCTTTCAGCCCTCCAGATCGAGCAAATCGTTTGCAGGGAGCAGGACAGTGCGAGGCCCGGCCAAAAAGTTGAAGGAAGGCATAAAGTACAACATCGATGCCATCAAAGATAATTGTGAATCGGTCGAGCCTAAGAATGCGGACAAGTTCATTCATTAGTGCGGAGTTCTTGTGAAGGACCAACTCCCGATCTCCATTCAAGAATGGAAAAAGCCAGCAAAGCCACGTCCAGATCTTACTTCTGTTGACGATAGAGCCAAAAAACTGCTTTGGGAAGCTCTCATTTCACATTTCATGCTACCAGATCATTTCACAGCTGAAGATGTGGAGGAAGTCAAGCACGCTGCTATTAGGAAGATGGCGCTTGCATTCAAAAACCACAAGAAAACTGTATGGGCCACGTATGTCAAAGGATGAAAGAAGACTCCATAATTCACGGGAACACTGGAGAAGCAAAGAGATCACTGGCCAGCTTTTGTGAAATTCAAGGAATCGAAACTAGCTAAGGAGCGGTCGAGAATAAAAACGATTAATGCCGCGAAAAAGGAGCAGTTCCATAGGCTGGGGCCAGGTGGCTACGTGGTGGCCCAGAATAAGTGGGATAAGTCTAAGGAAGAGATGCAGGCTGTAGGGGTTAGTCCAATTGCATTGAGCTGGCACCCCATGTGTAGGACTTGGTTCTATGCGCATGGGGGGCGTTGGACCCAAAGACTGGCCATGTTTTGAAGAAGGCAAGTCTTAAAGGAGTCGAGGACAAAATAATTGTTACAATAGAAGAGGATCGAACGGGGGTGTTCACGCCTAACAGAGAGAACGACGAGCTTACACATGCCCCGGAAATCCTGAACACCTGGGAAGAACACGAGGCTTATGCGTTGTTCCATGGTATGAGGGGTTTTCATATTGGAACGCCGACTACAGAAGTCATGCCAGAAGGAAAATGGAGGAGGTGAAGAAGAGGAAGCTAGAGGAGGACCAGAGGAAGTAGGAAGCAAAATGCCTTAAAGGCCTAGAACATTCGCACATAGAGTTGGCACCCCTATTGCAGCGGCAACAGCAACAGACTGACGAAATCACCAGCCAGGGAAGGGGGTCTCTGCAACGGCAGGAGCTAGCGGATCCAGCATTGGATAGCATCGTCCCATCCATGCCGAGAAGCAGCATGGGTTCCGCACCGGGCCATAAGGCACTGCTGGATACATACCCTATGGATGACATCATTGAGAACACTAATTGTGAGCTACATACATTAGTGAAGAACATATCCATCAAGGTGGCGGACGGCGTTGCTTATACACCCCCCCTGAAGCAACCTTCCATTGAAATCTGATCCCAGCTGGCTATGCTCGTGTCGCGGTTGATGAAGTGGTGGTAGAATAGTCGTGGAATTAACACGGCAGATGTCCTTAGTGTCAGGACTTAGTCGTGAGGCCAACGCATCTATGTGGTAGCTTGAGAGGGGTTGAGTGGGACGAGAGACGCAGGGCAGATCAACACGCAAGACAAGGTTTTAGATAGCTTCGGGCCCCGGGAAACATCATCCGGTAATAACCCTACGTGCTGTTTGTGGCTAGGTCTCATTATGATCATGAGAAGAGTCGCCGTAAGCCGGCTCCCCCTTTCTGTCTAGCCCTAGATATTGTTTCTTGTTTGTTGTCGTCTTTGTGGAGCCCTGCCCCTCCATATATAAGTTAGAGGGCGGGTTACATGTGGAGTCCTAGTAGGACTAGCCTATCTTGTACTACAAGCCGGATACAAGTCCGGGTCTTGATTCCTTGTAAGGGAGATACTCCTTACACCTTTCCTCTTAAGCCGGCCTATCATAACGTAAGCCGGCCTTCTGGGCCTTGAGCCTCCTGGGCCCCCGTGTCTTGTAGGTCCTCTGATCCGCTTGCCAGGTCACCCATAAGTCGCCAGGATCGGGCGGGTCACTTAGTGTGCCGTCTAGTCAGGGCGGGTCATTAGTGAGTCGCCAAGTCCGGCCGGGTTATACCTTGTGGCCGGGTTACACCGCGTGGTATATCCCCGACATTAGCCCCCAAGTTTAGCTTGGATTTATCCCTGGTAAACTTATGCTGCAAAATAAACACAAGAACAAATTTGACAGGTTGTGCTCCGGGTTAAGAATTCTTGTAAACCGGCACCTGAACATCCTTAAGTCCTTGTCATTTCCTTCTTCTAGAAAATCCGGGTCAATCTGGTTTGCTCAAAACTGAAAATTGTAAGATATTTCTCCCTTATATCCATATTACCTGTAGCCCCCAAGTGCCCGGTTGTCATGCTTGCAGCAACCTTGGACTTTTAATTGCCTTATGCTCATAAAACTTCAACCAGTGTAGCCCCCAAGGGCCCGGTCATTATGCAATAATGAGCAGGGACTTTGTAAATATTATCATGTAAACTTGAACAACAATGTGTAGCCCCCAAGGGCCGACTCATTATGATGTGATGAGTCAGGTCTTCAATAAGGTGAGCAAACAATGACTTTGCATTAGCCCCCAAGTGTCATGGTGCATGCTTGCAGCGACATGAGACTTGCATATTTGATATAACCTCAATTTGAATAATGTAGCCCGCAAGTGTCGGGTCGTAAGCCTGCAGCGACTCGGGACTATTCCTTCCATTGTAGAATAAATCATATCATTTGATAAAATAATAGACATTGCTCTAAAGCGACTTTGAAAACCTCAATAATACTGGTTATTGATAATCACAATAGAAATCCAGCCATGTTGGCTATTCAAGATTTGAATAATATAACCCAGTATGAAAACCTCAATCATTCAATATCATCATGAAAATCCAGCCAGTTTTGGCTATTAAAAATTTGAATACCTCATCGGTTGATAAGTAAACCCAGAGTTTAAATACCCGGCGGCTCTTGGCCGATGACGACTTAATGCGCATTCACTGTAAGCCGGAATTTTTGTAACCCGATGGCCTATAGCCCTTGAGAAAATCAATAATTGATAACCCTTTTGAGACACCAATTTCAGTGATGAGCTTGGACGAAGCATTTATATAAGTCATAATTCTGCAAATCCTGCACAGAGTTTAAACAACATATGCCCTGGCGACTTAACATCAAGAGCCAAGGCAGGTAACCACCCAAATGTAGTCTTATCCTGCACACAAGTAGATTACAAGATCCCTATGATCCTTCGAATGATACCGGATAGTGAAGTTGACTCTGTAAGAGCCGACACATATGATATTTGTGACAACTCAAAAACTTACGATTGTATACAAACAGATAAAAATTTTGAGGCTTGTGATTCGAATACAATCAGTAAACCGTCCCAAAGGGGTTAAGCTAAGATTCGAATACGATCATATAGCTCATCCTGTGTCGATCAAAGTGGGTATCGACAGCTATGTTCTCTTTGGTTCGAATATGACCTATGTTTGAACAGGAAAACCCCCAAATGACCACCATAATATTGAATTTTGTACTGCCAAGTTATATGACCTGTGTAATAAGGGTGATAACCCAATCCTTAGAAGCCAATGCTTCCATATAAACGATAGTTGTCATAAGCTGGCGACTTATTGTCAAAAGTCAAGCCGGTTAATCATAAAACACTTATATACATTTGAGATATAATCCCCAAAATGGTCTCAAGTTAAGTAATTGTGGCTACAATAAACTTTACCAGAGATAGAATAGAACTTTTTGAGGCTTCTAATTCGGATACAATCAGTAAACCGTTCCAAAGGAGTTAAGCTAAGATTTGAATACGATCATATAGCCCCCAGTGGCTTGGTGATGCCGATCAAGTGGGTATTGACAGCTATGTTCTCTTTGGTTCGAATACAACCTATGTTTGAACGGGAAGCCCCCAAGTGACCATATAAGTTTTGGCATTACACCGATCATGAGGGTACTGATAGCTATGCCCGATGAGCAGGAAGCCCCCAAATGACCATAATAAGATAAGCCGTAAGGCAGGATACCTATGTTTGAGCCACGCGTCAAGGCAGCAAGTTCTTTTTTGGCAACCTTTAATTTTTCTTAGAACTCGAACTTGCGAGAGATTAATTCTAGTTGAACCGGAAATTAAAACCACATTTGAAAGCTTCAAAACTTTGAGAGAGATAAATTTACCTTGAGCCGGATTTGAACCGGATTTGAAAGCTTCAAAATCTTGCGGTAAATAAATTTCCCTTGAACCGGTTTTTAAACCAAATATTAAGAGTGTCAGTGCTTTGTGGGAGAGAGATGTCTCTTGAAGCGGATTTTAAACTGGAGTCCTTCTTTTAAAGCCGGAAATTTTTTGACGGCCTTTAAATTTTTCACCAATATAGCGGTAGCCTCTGGAACCGGGTTATCTTCCCTCCAATGACCCAGAGTTCTTGAATCCATTGAAATAGGCTAATTTTGCTAAGCCATACCATTGTAGCCCCCGAGTCTCAAGATGACTTGAGGAGTTGGCTTGAGATTCTCCATATTTGACCATAGCATAAGGTATACATCATTAGCGTTGATAGCGCGATGTGAATCCACAGAAGGTTTGAGGTGATTGCGCGGGGTTATAAATGATTTCGTATGAGCCGTGTCAGCAACTCGGCCAATGGTTCCTTCCAATTGGCTGTTTGAAGTTAACCAAACTGTAGTAGTGGCAACTTGTGCGCCTGCCCTTTGAACCATCCAGTGCAGACGGCAGTTGATAATATATGATAATTTGCCTCTAATTTGTTGGAAGAAAACCGGGCTTCCCAAGTAGTGACTTGCTCATACTCAATAAACAGCTCATCCAGACAAGTACGGCCTGGTGTGTTGATGTAGACCAGACCGCGAGAGATGGACGGTAAAGACGACTGTAACATCAGAGGCGGCACAGACAGATGAGTCGGCCGTGGCATTGTAAGCCAGTACGGACGGGTGAGTTGTCCTCCTTGTTGTAAGCCGGCGTGGTCGCGAGAGACGACCACGACGTTGTAAGCCGGTGCGGGAGTCCGTTGAGTAACAACGACCACCTGTGCCAAAAGATGTTGGCGTGCCTCCATCTCCGTAGTACAATATCACTTTTTATCATAAATAATTGCCCTGCATAAACAATATTGCAGACCAAGGCGAAAAGATAAACTTGTTCTTTGACAAAAACAACATGTGCTAATAAAATAAACTTAGATGGATATCACCTATTTTGTTCGGATGATGGATGATCCATTCAACATGAAAGGGGCGGCTCAACGCAGCGGGGGTGGCTCACATATGTCCATTGGATAGCTTGTGTGAGCAGACATGGCTTTGATTTGTTGATATATATGTCGGAGTCAACCTGCAACATTTAGAAGACGAAGCGGATGCGTGAGTCGGCCGCGACATTGTAAGCTGTGCGGACAAACGAGTCAGTCGTGCGCGCGGATGGTTGAGTCGGCGCGGGCACGGTCAGATGAACCGACTGCAGGTGCGGTCCCGGTGAGTTGATGTAACCAGGACCATGGGGGCAGCGGCTCATACACATGTCCTTCGAGTAGCAAGGCACAGACGAACGCCGGTGCAAAAAGTTGCTAACACGTGCTGCGCCCCCGTGGTATAACACCGGCTTTGTAATAACTTTGTCCTGCAGATGACAACACTGTATGGCACTGATAAAAAACAAATTGAAAGGATATCACCTGGTGCATTGGTACGACAGATGATCCATACGCAATGTCCGTAGATAACTTTTGTTCTTCTTAACAGCGCAGGATTAATCCACCTATCCTCTCACCAAGCAGGCACCCCAAGGTGGAGGTGGCGGCTCACGGCAAGCGCGGGTTAGTGAACCACAGCGGTGGCTGAGTTGAGGCCGCTCGGGGCATTCAGCAACCCGGAGCAGAGGCGGTCGGCGGCGTCCGGTGACTCAGTGTGCGGCAGCTGAGGCGGCCCGCGGCAGCGAGACCTGGTAGGGAAGCCACCACGTGACGAAGCCAGCTCAACACAGCAAGTAGGCGACTCAGCAGGGCCGAAGCAGTGCATTTGACAATTTCTAATCGGCATGATTTGATGTCCACGCGCTAGATTCCATCGTCTGTCTTTGCTAATCCCTCTCTCTTTTCTTTTTCTTTTGACCACTTGCGTACTAGCCATCACATCTAGTACAAAGACGGACCTTTTGACCACGTGGTAGCTTTCAATCTTCTTGGTAGTATATATGCTGTGTATGAATTTAGCAAAGGCCGCTCCAATCTGGTCGCTCCCTCATGTAGCAGTTTTGATTAATAAAAAAATTGGAGCTGCAGGTCAACCTGACCATCACGTCTGGGGAGGCTCGGCGGCTGTACCATGGAGGAGCTGCGATGACCTTGGCGGGTCAAAGGACACGGTCGGAGGAGGTAAAGCAAAGCAGCTTAAGGCCAGGCCGGCTCCTCGTCAGGGCTAGCTCGCGATAGCTCGAGATCAAACTGAAACCGTGCGGCGGCTGTTCACGGAAACAAACAGTTGTCCGGCGGTCACTGCTTGATACGGAGCCGAGTCAAAGGCGGAGCTTCAGTCCGTGATTCCTTCCGGGTCATGGTATCTCCTTTTTTTTTCTTTGTTGATTTCCAACTGATCGTGTAAACAATTCAACCGACCGCTTCGGGACTTGGCCTTGTACGCGTTGGCGATTTGCACAGTTAGTATTCCCATCATACACGGTGAACCAGCTCAATGAAACTTCAGACTTTAATGCTGCCAATTTCGGCGAGTTACATGTTGACACTTGAGATGCCGGCGAAACAGGTTCCACCACAGGTTGCATCGGCGGCGGCGCACAGGAAGCTATAACCCTAATCTCGTATGCCAACTCCAAAATTAATCATAATTCTGAACATAACTGATGAACTTGCCGCTTCTTTATCATCCAACCAATTGTGATCTTCTTTATCCCTGAAGAATTCCCTCTAAGAACTCAACACCACCGTGCGTGGGCCCCACGGTGGGCGCCAACTGTCGTGAAATTAACACGGCAGATGTCCTTAGTGTCAGGACTTAGTCGCGAGGCCAATGCATCTATGTGGTAGCTTGAGAGGGGTTGAGTGGGATGAGAGATGCAGGGCGGATCAACATGCAAGACAAGGTTTTAGATAGCTTCGGGCCCCGGGAAACATCATCCGGTAATAACCCTATGTGCTGTTTGTGGCTAGGTCTCATTATGATCATGAGAAGAGTCGCTGTAAGCCGGCTCCCCCTTTGTGTCTAGCCCTAGATATTGTTTCTTGTTTGTTGTCGTCTTTGTGGAGCCCTGCCCCTCCTTATATAAGTTAGAGGGGCGGGTTACATGTGGAGTCCTAGTAGGACTAGCCTATCTTGTACTACAAGCCGGATACAAGTCGGGGTCTTGATTCCTTGTAAGGGAGATACTCCTTACGCCTTTCCTCTTAAGCCGGCCTATCATAACGTAAGCCGACCTTCTGGGCCTTGAACCTCCTGGGCCCCCGGGTCTTGTCGCTCCTCTGATCCGCTTGCCAGGTCACCCATAAGTCGCCAGGATCAGGTGGGTCACTTAGTGTGTCGTCCAGTCAGGGCGGGTCATTAGTGAGTCGCCAAGTCCGGCCGGGTTATACCTTGCGGCCGGGTTACACCGCGGGGTATATCCCCGACAGGGGGCTACAGCAAGACATTCCTGGAGGTGACGACGAGCGCACACTGGGAGATGCATTACATCGTATCGTTCTATGGAGAAAGGATTGCATCATCTTTCCAAGGCCATCGACACCGCGTCAGTCGGCTCCTCCTCCAAGTCCGCCACCCCGTCAGCAGTCGACTCCAGATCCTCCAAGTCAGCCACCGCCTCTGTAGACTCTTGCTCCTCCAAGTCCGCCAACGCATGAGGCCACTCGTCCTCATCCAAGTCCGGCACCGCGTGAGCCCACTCCTCCTCCTCCAAGTCGTCCGGCACCACGTCAGCCCAGGCCTCCTCCTCCAAGTCAGGCACCGCGTAAGCCGTCTCTGCCGCCTCAGTAGGCTCCTCCGCCTATGCAATAGCGGAAGAGATCCACCACAACTATGGCGGCTGGCGGTACAAGTACATGAGGCAAGAGATTCTAGCATGGTCCAAGCCTCGCGCCTCTTCTGCAGTGCCTTACGACATGATTGAATAGGAAAACACAGCCGAAGTCATGAGACAATTGGACGCCAATTTTGGACCAAAACCGCCACCGCCACCAAAGGAGAAAGTGCCTGAGCATGCCTTTGAGCACTTTATTCGTATGGCTAAAGCACCAGCTCCCAAGCCTGTTGACTCAAACTATGAGCGCCAAATCAGGAAGGCACATGAGCACCAAAAGAAGGAGTCGAGCTTGAGCTCTAGCCAAGCAGCTGCCAAGAAAAGCGGGAAAACTTTTCTCCAGCTGGGAGGACAGGCCATGCAATCGACCCCCCCACTCATTGTACAATCAACACATCTGAGTACCGGCTACGATCTGCCGGTAATAACCAACGCTCATAGAAGGATGGCTTAAGAAGCCGGTGTCACTATGGAACAACTCCTAGATCTCGAGCCCACACCATTAATTACAGAGGCGGAAGTAAAATGGAAATATGCCCATGGCGAACCTTTGGTCAAGCCTGAGTCGATCAAGAAGCTCTCAATGAGAATGTATCAATTGCACGAATGGTACATGAAAATTACCAAGACTACCAATCGAGAGTCACTCATGGTGAAAGTCAGGGCAGATCATTACCACCATGCAAATGCTCTATATGTCAAGTTTACAGAACTATTTCAGTTATTCAATCAAGACACACTCGACAAATCTCTTGTCAGTTGCTATTGTCTGTAAGTGATTTCTTTCTATAATTTAATTTAGTCTCTAGCTACCTATAGTGCTTGTTGATCATTACCTGTAATTATCCTCACTATATTCTTTTTGGTGGTATTATGCAGAATGAAGATCTATGAAATGAAAAAAGCTGGACGCTATGGCATTGAGTTCATTGACCCAAATAACGTTAATCAAGTGACATGGTCAGAGCCATTCTATCGAGAAGATACAGAGACTAGCTTCCTAGAGTTCTTGAAGCGCCTAAATACCAATCGAGATATACTATTTCCTTACCACTTCGGGTGAGTCACATTGTCTTGTACTACAAATTCTGTTTTTGCTTACTAGTTAGATGTTAATTAATAAGTATATAGGGTTTAGGGTAGTTGATGAGTGTTATGCACATGCCCGCTTAATTTATACATGCAAACATGTGCGCATGCAGTTTCCACTGGATCTTGTTAATCATTCGAGTTGAAGATGGAGAAGTCAAGGTTCTGGACTCGCTACTTAAACCATTCGAGCCGTACGAAATCGTGAAGGGGATAGTCAACAGGTAATTTCAATCATCATCGAACTATATGTCGGCTGATGTCTACTACACAACCTTCTTCTTGTAGACGTTGTTGGGCCTGCAAGTGCACAGGTTTGTAGGACAGTAGCAAATTTCCCTCAAGTGGATCACCTAAGGTTTATGAATCCGTAGGAGGCATAGGATGAAGATGGTCTCTCTCAAACAACCCTGCAACCAAATAACAAAAAGTCTCTTGTGTCCCCAACACACCCAATACAATGGTAAATTGTTTAGGTGCAATAGTCCGGCGAAGAGATGGTGATACAAGTGCAAAATAGATAGTAGATATAGGTTTTTGTAATCTGAATAATAAAAACAGCAAGGTAGCGAGCGGTAAAAGTGAGCGTAAACGGTATTGCAATGATAGGAAATAAGGCCTAGGGTTCATACTTTCACTAGTGTAAGTTCTCTCAACAATAATAACATAGATAGAACATATGAGAAGCCCTCAACATGCAACAAAGAGTCACTCCAGAGCCACTAATAGCGGCAAACAAAGGTAGAGATTATGGTCGGGTACGAAACCACCACAAAGCTATTCTTTTGGATCGATCTATAAAAGAGTTCATACTAGAATAACACCTTAAGATACAAATCAACCAAAACCCTAATGTCACCTAGATACTTCATTATCACCTCAAGTATCCGTGGGCATGATTATACGATATGCATCACACACTCTCAGATTCATCCAACCAACATAAAAGTACTTCAAAGAGTGCCCCAAAGCTACTATCGGAGAGTCAAGAACGTGTGCCAACCCCTATGCATAGGTTCCCAAGTGTCACGAAACCCGCAAGTTGATCACGAAAACATACATCAAGTGGATCAATAGAATAACCCATTGTCACCACGGTTATCCCACGCAAGACAAACATCAAGTGTTCATAAAAGACTCAATCCGATAAGATAACTTCAAAAGGGGAAACTCAATTCATCACAAGAGAGTAGAGGGGGAGAAACATCATAAGATCCAACTACAATAGCAAAGCTCGGGATACATCAAGATCGTGCCATAGAGGAACACGAGAGAGAACACGAGAGAGAGAGATGAGACACATACCTACTTGTACATACCCTCAGCCCCGAGGGTGAACTACTCCCTCCTCATCATGGATAGCACCGGGATGATGAAGATGGCCTCCGGTGATGGGATCCCCCTTCGGCAGGGTGCCGGAACAGGGTCCCGATTGGTTTTTGGTGGCTACAGAGGCTTGCGGCGGCGGAACTCCCGATCTATCTTCTGTTCTGGAAGTTTTAGGGTATATTGGTATATATAGGAGGAAGAAATATGTCAGGGGATCCATGAGGGCCCCACGAGGGTGGAGGGCGCGCCCAGGGGGGTGGGCGCGCCCCCCTACCTCGTGCCTTCCTCGTTTCTTTCTTGACGTGGACTCCAAGTCTTCTGGGTGGCTTTCCTTCCAAAAATAACGTCTCCAGTTGATTCCATTCCGTTTTGACTCCGTCTGATATCCCTTTTCCTCGAAACACTAAAATAGGCATAAAACAGCAAATCTAGGCTAGGCCTCCGGTTAATAGGTTAGTCCCAAAAATAATATAAAAGTGGATAATAAAGCCCAATATTGCCTAAAACAGTAGATAAAAGTAGCATGGAGCAATCAAAAATTATAGATACGTTGGAGACGTATCAAGCATCCCCAAGCTTAATTCCTGCTCGTCCTCGAGTAGGTAAATGATAAAAAAGAAATTTTGATGCGGAGTGATACTTTGGCATAATTTCAATGTAAATCTTCTTAATTGTGATATGAATATTCAGATCTGAAAGATTCAAGACAAAAGTTCATATTGACACAAAAGATAATAATACTTCAAGCATACTAATCAAAGTAATCATGTCTTCTCAAAATAACATGGCAAAAGAAAGTTCATCCCTACAAAATCATATAGTTAGGCTATGCTTCATTTTTGTCACACAAAGATGTTCCCAACTTCTATACCCCCAATGACAAGCCAAGCAATTGTTTCATACTTAAATAATATCAAACTTTTTTAACCTTCACGCAATACATGAGCGTGAGCCATGGATATAGCACTATGGGTGGAATAGAATATGATGATGGGGATTGTGTGGAGAAGAGAAAAAAGGAGAAAGTCTCACGTTGACGAGGCTAATCAGTGGACTATGGAGATGCCCATCAATTGATGTTAACATGAGGAGTAGGGATTGCCATGCAACGGATGCACTAGAGCTATGAATGCTCAACAAAAGAAAAATAGTGGGTGTGCATCCAACTTGCTTGCTCATGAAGACCTAGGCATATACAAGCCAAGTTCTATAATGAAAAATTCCCACTAGTATATGAAAGTGATAACATATGAGACTCACTACATGAAAAACAAGGTGCTACTTTGAAGCACAATATATGAGACTCTCTACATGAAGAACAAGGTGCTACTTTGAAGCACAAGTGTGGAAAAAGAGATAGTAGCATTGCCCTTTTTCTTTTATTTTTTTATTTTCTTTTATTTTCTTTTTTTTGGCCTTTCTCCCCTTTTTTTGGGCAATGCTCTAATAATGATGATCATCACACTTCTATAGATTACAACACAAGGATTACAACTCGAAACTTAGAACAAGATATGACTCTATATGAATGCCTCCGGCGGTGTACCGGGATAGTGCAATGAATGAAGAGTGACATGTATGAATAATAATGCATGGTGGCTTTGCCACAAATACGATGTCAAATACATGATCATGCAATGGCAATATGACAAAAGTAATGTATGTCATGATGATGATGGTGGAAGTTGCATGGCAATATATCTCGGAATGGCTATGGAAATGCCATAATAGGTAGGTATGGTGGCTGTTTTGAGGAAGATATAAGGAGGTTTATGTGTGATAGAGCGTATCGTATCATGGGGTTTGGATGCACCGGCGAAGTTTGCACCAACTCTCAAGGTGAGAAAGGGCAATGCACGGTACCGAAGAGGCTAGCAACGGTGGAAAGGTGAAAGTGCGTATAATCCATGGACTCAACATTAGTCGAAAGAACTCATATACTTATTGCAAAAATTTAGAAGTCATCAAAAATCAAGTACTACGCACATGCTCCTAGGGGGATAGATTGGTAGGAAAAGACCATCGCTCGTCCCCGACCGCCACTCATAAGGATGCACAAGCCAGGTACACTTCATGTTTCAAATTTGTTACACAACTTTAACCATACGTGCATGCTACGGGACTTGCTAACTTCAACACAAGCATTCTTTAAATTTATCACCAAACTAGCATGACTTTGATATTATCACCTCCATATCTCAAAACAATCATCAAGCATCAAACTTATCTTAGTATTCAACACACTCAAAAGAAAGGTTCACATATCTTGAACACCAAGTATATTAACATTAAGCAAATTACCATGCTATTAACGACTCTCAAAATAATATAAGTGAATCATGAGAGTTCATCTATTTCTTCAAAATAAAACTACCACCATGCTCTAAAAGATCTAAGTGAAGCACTAGAGCAAAAATTATCATGCTCAAAAGATATAACTGAAGCACATAGAGTATTCTAACAAATTCCAATTCATGTATGGCTCTCTCTCAATAAAGAATTTCAGATCTTGATACTTCATTCAAACAGCAAGCAAAGCTAAAGAAAACAACAATGCAAGTATAGCACAACTCATGTGAAGAAGCAAAAACTTAGGCTCAACCGATACTAAGCGATAGTTGTTGAAGAAGAAAGGTGGGATGCCTACCGGGGCATCCCCAAGCTTAGATGCTTGAGACTTCTTGAAATATTATCTTGGGGTGCCTTGGGCATCCCCAAGCTTGAACTTTTGTGTCTCCTTAATTCCTCTCATATCATGGTTTCTCTTCTTTTTATCAAAAGCTTCATTCACAACAAACTCAACAAGAACTCGTGAGATAGGTTAGTATAAACCAATGCAAAACCTTATCATTTTCTACTGTAACAAATCACTAAAATTATTATTCAACATTGTATACTAAATTCCTCTGTATATTTAATACTCCTATCCTCAAATAGAATCATTAAACAAGAAAACATATGCAAACAATGCAACCATAACAACAATCTGCCAAAACAGTACAGTCTCTAAAGAATGCAAGAGTATCAATACTTCCCTGACTCCAAAAATTATGAACTAAAATTCCCACTGTAGTAAATTTATCAGATCTCAATATGCAAAAATATTCAACGTTATACCATGCTCCGACTTTTCTAGAGAATTTTTGCAACATCGGTAAACTTTCTGTTTTCAAACAGCAACATGTATACTAGCAAAATAAGCATGGAAAAGGCTATCCTTGACTTTTTTATTGAAACTAAAGATGCAAAACATTATTCTAACTAACAGCAAGCAAAGACTAACAAAAGAAACTGACGCTCCAAGCAAAACACATATCATGTGGTGAATAAAAATATAGATCCAAGTAAAGTTACCGATGAACGAAGACGAAAGAGGGGATGCCTTCCGGGGCATCCCCAAGATTAGTTGCTTGGTTGTCCTTGAATATTACCTTGGGGTGCCTTGGGCATCCCCGAGCTTAGGCGCTTTCCACTCCTTATTCCATAGTCCATCGAATCTTTACCCAAAACTTGAAAACTTCAACCACACAAAACTCAAAACAAAACTCGTAAGCTCCGTTAGTATAAGAAAATAAAACCACCACTTAGATACTGTAATGAACTCATTCTAAATTAATATTGGTGTAATATCTACTGTACTCCAACTTCTCTATGGTTTATACCCTCCGGTACTACTCATAGATGCATCAAAATAAGCAAACAACACATAGAAAACAGAATTTGTCAAAAACAGAACAGTCTGTAGTAATATGTATAAAACGTATACTCATGGAACCCCAAAAATTATGAAATAAATTACTGGACCTGAGAAATTTGTCTATTAATCATCTGCAAAAAGAATCAACAGAGAGAACACGAGAGAGAGAGAGATCAAACACATAGCTACTGGCACATACCCTCAGCCCCGAGGGTAAACTACTCCCTCCTCGTCATGGATAGCGCTGGAATGATGAAGATGGCCTCCGGTGATGGGATCCCCCTCCGGCAGGGTGCCAGAACAGGGTCCCGATTGGTTTTTGGTGGCTACAGAGGCTTGCGGCAGCGGAACTCCCGATCTATCTTCTGTTCTGGAAGTTTTAGGGTATATTGGTATATATAGGAGGAAGAAATACGTCAGGGGAGCCACGAGGGCCCCACGAGGGTGGAGGGCGCGCCCAGGGGGGGTGGGCGCCCCCCCTACCTCGCGCCTTCCTTGTTTCTTGCTTGACGTGGACTCCAAGTCTCCTGGCTGGCTTTCCTTCCAAAAATAACTTCTCCAGTTGATTCCATTCCGTTTTGACTCCGTTTGATATCCCTTTTCCTTGAAACACTAAAATAGGCATAAAACAGCAAATCTGGGCTGGGCCTCCGGTTAATAGGTTAGTCCCAAAAATAATATAAAAGTGGATAATAAAGCCCAATATTGCCTAAAACAGTAGATAAAAGTAGCATGGAGCAATAAAAAATTATAGATACGTTGGAGACGTATCATCGGCCACTTTATTTTGTCATTTCCTGATATCAACTAATTAATAACTCCTTTATTCGTTTTCTTTGCCGGCGCGGAGGGCTTGGCAAAAGTTCAGGAAACAGGTTCTAGGTCCATGGAAAGAAAAGATATATTGGTATCGACCCAAGGTATAATAATTAAGTAGTACTAGCTAGCTACCATCTCTTTAATTCTAGTTTCAATATACCATTGGTTATCATGCTTGATTAATTATTATCTAATTGAATTCTATTCTTGTAAAGTGAATGAAGTAGTTGTCGGGGAATGATCTATGTGCATACTACGTTTGCGCGAACATTCTATTTATATATATGATCGGTTCTATGAGAAAATTCTATTTATATATATGCATAACATGTACAATATGTAGTATCGTCAAATACCAGCAAATGAAAAAGAATTAAAGGGAAAAAACAAAATTAAAGGGAAAAAATCATAAACCCAACCCCCCCTAAACCTTTAGTACCGGTTGGTGCTACCAACCTTTAGTACCGGTTGGTGCTACCAACCGGTACTAAAGGTCTCCCAACCCACGGAGCGGGCTCGTGCCACGTGGTGGCCCTTTAGTGGCGGTTTGTGCTGAACCAGGACTAAAAGGGGGGACCTTTAGTCCCCACCCGTTAGTGCCGGTTGCACAACCGGCACTAAAGGCCCTTATGAACCAGTAATAAAGTTCCATTTTCTACTAGTGCACCCTTGACTTCTCATGTGTAGATTTCCTCCTGGGCCACTCCATCTCCGTCTACATGGACATCGAGGCAGACCGTGGGGAGTGCCAGCACGAAGGCAAGGAGATCACGCAGGACCGGCCTCGGATGGTGAGCGAACAGCTCATGACTCTCCAAATGCGCCTAGAGCCAAAGTGCCGCCTGCTCCGCTGGCTTTAGTGTGCCGGGTCGCAGGTCTTGGAGACCTTGTGGCCAGGTGGCCCGATCCCAGGGAATCGTAGTAGAACAACCAATTGGCTGGAGGTGGTGGTCAACCAGCTAGACACCTGGAAGAGCTCAGCCACGCAAGCTGGAGCCGCCAAGGAGCTGCAGTTCGTCAGGGCCTGGTATCCTGGCGTGCGCTTGGGGCAGTTGGCAACCTTCCGCCAGGAGGCGCTGCCGGAGCTGGCGCCGGAGAGCGAGAACATCGCCATCCGGGTGTCTGCCCTCAGGGACTATGCCGATGTTGATGCCTTCTTCTCGGAGCGGGCTGATGACGGCGCCATTGTTCCTCTATCCTGGTTCGGTTTGAACCCGTCGAACGGGGAGGACTCGGCAGAGGAGATCGCCTCCAGCAATGAAGGCGATGAGGACATCGAGGACAAGGACGACAACTACATTGCTTCAGACGGCAGAGCGACCAACCGGACTCGGCCCAACCCGGCACCGACTAGCAACCTGCCAGAGACCACATCAGCCGCCGCCGACAGCCAGACCGAGCCCCAGCAGCCGGAAGCCCAACCAGCCGGTGCTACGCCTGCCGCCGATCAGTCAACTCAACCCGAGGGGTCGTCTACCTAGACGGCATGTTTATCTTTTTTCAAGTTTTTTCTATCTTTACGCTTGAAAACAATGTCAGTTTTGCGCAATCCCACCCACTAGGGGTGTATCTTTAAACTTGATGAATGCTGGCCTTGGGACTTTTGCAATGTATGAAGTTTAAATCCCCACATTATTGCACGTGTTGCCGTTCTGGCTTGAATTTGCTTTTCTCCCTTTGGCTTTTTCCTTTGTCATGTTCCTTTGGCCGCCTCCCTGCCAGCCGAATAGCTGCTCTGTGGTCTGTGGCTGGGTCAGGAACTTGGTCGTTTTTAGAACGGGCCAGTTACTTCAGCCGCGTAGAGCGTAGCTAATCGGGCGATAAGCCGACCTGTCAACTGCTGAGCAGCCGTACGAGAGAGGAGAAAAGCTGCATTGGCCCTAGTTGGCGTTTTCCTTAGTCAGTTTTCATGTGCACAATGTTTCCGACCTTTGGCTCTTGCCAGTCGTATAGTCGCGCTGTGACTTGTGATTTGGAACAAAGAGAGGGCTTTGGCATCCGCACACTACTAGTCAGCTTTGGTTGGTGCAAACTTAGGCCAAGGCGGCGAGCCCCCGGGCCAGCTGACCGGAACCCGGATGGGGCAGGAATGTAAAAAACGAAAATCATGCCATAAGCTTATCTCATAGATAAAAAGGTAGCCCCGGAGTGCATCTCGGGGGACCTGAGGTCGTTTACTTAATGCAAAAGTTGGCGTGGTACATGCGCTTGGACCAACTGTAAAATGGTCGGAGCAGGTTTGTGTTCCATGGTCACTCGGTCTCTTCACCGGCTATGCACCGCTTGCGAGCCTTGGACTTTTGGGCGTTGATGAGGTAGTACGAGTCATTACCCGGGGCCTTGCTGATGATGAAAGGGCCTTCCCAAGGTGCTGCAAGCATGTGCTGGCCGGCTAATCGCTGGATCAGGCGGAGCACAAGGTCGCCTTCATGGAATGAACGCGGCTTGACCTTCTTGTTGTGGTAGCGGCGCATGCTCTGCTGGTAGATGGCGGACCGGCTGCACGCTAGCAGCCGGGCCTCTTCCAGTAGGACGACACCGTCTTCTCGTGCCTCCTTTGCTTCCGCCTCTATGTACATGGTGACACAAGGCGGGTCGAACTCGATATCCGTGGGATGATAGCCTCGCCACTGTACACAAGGAAGAAGGGCGTAAAGCCGGTTGATTTGTTGGGTGTGGTCCGAAAGCTCCAAAGGACGGCCGGCAGCTCGTCGATCCAGCAGCCGGCCGATCGCTCAGTGGCTCGATCAGGCGGGGTATGATGCCGGAAAGGATGAGGCCGTTTGCTCGCTCCACCTGGCTGTTTGACAAGCCAGTTGCACTTCCGAGTGGTGTGGTTGGATGGCTTCGCGCCGCTATGGAACTTGCACGGGGCGCCGAGGGCTTGCTCCAAGGAGAAGGCGGACTGCCAGGCACCCTTGCCGCTCCACTGACACTTCGGGCTGGGATGTCCGGCTAGCTGCTGATCTTTGACTGCTGCCACCTACCGGCTGCTAGAAGCTGGCTGCTCCGGCTTGCGCTTTTTGTCATTCGGCTAGCGCCGGTTGGTATCACCAGCCGTTGTTTGGGGAGTTGGAGGGAGCACCTTATCGGACGTGTCCACTCGGAGTTCTGACTTCATGGAGGAGTCAGCCATAGCGTACTTCTCCGCTATGATCAATAGATCGTCTTGGGTGGCCGACTCGTCGCAGCGGAGTTTGTGCTTGAGTAGGGTGCCCTCTCTGCACCCGACGGTGAAGTATTCTATGGTATGCGCCTCATGCACCCCTTCGCAGGAGTTACACAGCTCGGCCCAGCGCGTCAGGTAATCGCAGGTGGACAAAATTGGGCCTTGGACGCACATGGAGAGTTGGTGAGGCTTGGGCGGCCGCTTGTAGGTGCTGGTGAAGTTGCGGACGAAGACTTCGGTGAAGTCCAACTAGTTGTTGACGCTGTACGGCTTGAGGCTGTTCAGCCATGTCCGGGCCGTGCCCTGGAGCATGAGCGGAACATACTTCACAGCAACACGCTTGTTGCCGTTTGCTATCTTGATGACTGTGGATTAGTCGACCAACCATTCCTCTGGCTTCACAGAGCCTTTATACATGGGAGTGCCTTGTGGGAGCAAGAACCCTTTGGGGAAGGCCTCGTCGTGAATGCGGGGCCCGAAACAAGGCGGACCGATTGTGTCTTCCTCTTCTACCGCCAGGGACTGAGCGAGTCTATCGATCCGATGCCGGGCGTCGTTCTCACCGACTGCTTCGTGGGGGTCCAGCCGGCCTCCAAGAGTCGGGTGCTGAACAGGTGGTGGGGAGGCGCTCCTCTCCCTGCGCAGGGGAGGTAGACAGTCGTCCCGCCGTTCCACTGCTGGAGGGTGGCCGTCTTGGTCGCGCTCGATCGTGATGTGGGTGAGCCGACTGTGACTAGCAGTCGGCTCTGGGTCTCTCCGACCGAGGGTGCCGCTTGTTGGGGACCAGGAGGTCGCCCCATGCTCGCGGCGGGGGGGGGATGATTTTCGGCTTGCACGCCGGGTTCCACCACTCGGCGGTCGGCTTCTTGTTGTGTGGTGGCTACATCGAGGAGCTGGTGGAGGTGATCCGTCATGAAGCTATGCTCGTCGCCCTCCAGATGGTCCAGTTTATCTGCTGCTGCCTGGGTGGCATAGATAGGGTGTTCGGCCCCCAGCATGTCGGTGATGGCCGCGCCGCACTACTGGACCACAACCACTCGGCTAGACTCGCCAGCAGCCGGCGTGCCGCACACGGCGCGGTCGATCTCGCACTGGTAGGCTTCAGGGAGGCGCCTCATGGCCGCCAGCTTGTTGGCGCTGTCGAGGAGCGAGACGCGGAATGTTTCCAGCGTCGCGCCATCAGTGCCCACATCTACAGGGGCGGACATACCCCACACTACCGCCTGCAGCGGGTCATGGCCTGCTCCGCCAGAGGCTCCGTCGTGGCTCATGACCAACACCTCCGTGTTGGTGCTGGTGCTGGTGTTGCTGACCATAGGAGGGAGCAGGTCGTTGACAATCTCCACGTTGTCGGGGAAGACGTCTATGCTCGGCGCGTCGGAGTCGATGAGCATCTCGAAGGGCAGATCGGTGGAGCCGACAGACTCCAAGTCGGAGGCCGGCTCGTTGGCGATGTGGAGCTTGCCGAGTAGGTCGAAGAGGCAGCTCTCGGAGCTGGCCGATCCCGCGTTGGGCGCGGGTTCGTCGGAGAGGCGGATCCCGCTGATGAGATCGGCGAGGGAGCTTGCGGAGCAAGCATCTTCCACTATGCACAGCGCGTCGACGCAAACACCATCGGGCACGCCGGCCTGGGTGCGCTTGCTGGGAAGGTGAAAGTGCATTACGTCGACTAGAGGGGGGGGGGTGAATAGGCAATTTTTACGAATTCTTCACTGAGGAATTTTGTCACATCCCTAGTCCTGGTATTACCTAGACTAGCTAGTCATGTGTGCATAATGTTTAAATTCCATTAAAATTCGGAATGGGGATGTGTGAAACCCTCAGAATCATTTCTGAAAATGACCCAAATAAAAATTGCTCCAAAAGGGTCCAAGAAAATGTTTGTGTGCTCTCTGAAAATAGTGGACAGAGATAAAAATCAAACCAACATTTTTAGGAGCTCATAAGTATTTATTTTAGGCATTTGGAATTAATGCATAATTATTTGCATTGGATATTTATATGTTTTATATATAATATATGTCCAAAAATTATGCCATTTGTTGAGGAGCTCTGGAGTATTACCACTAGCCCCTAAAAAAATTGGCATAAGAAAATAAATTGGTTTAGTATTATTATTAAATGAAAACAAATGTCAGAAAATAGAAAAGAAAAACAAATAGAAAAAAGGAGGAGTTACCTGGGCCACTTGCTGGCCTGGCACTATGCAGCCAACCGGCCCAGCTGTGCGGCCCAGCCCACCGCAGCCGCCACCATCTTCAACCTCCTGCCAGTAGGCAGGAGGGCGTGTGCCCGACGCGCGCGTGCACGTGTGGCCACCTCCCTGCTTGCTTCCTCTCTTCCCCAACCCTTCTCGAGACGCTAGGAGACACGCATGAGCCCCCTCTTGCTCTTCCCTCTCTCTCTGGTTGTTCTCCCTCCTCTCCCTCGCCGTTCCCCACCTCACCGAACGTGCCCGCCGCCGCCGACGAGCACCACCGCGGCCATCACCTCTCCCTCGTTCCCTTGAGCAATCTAGAAGCTCCGCAGCGTCGCCCTAGCCCTCTCCGCCGAGCCAGCGGCACCGGAAGCCCCCGAACGACCTCACCGAGCTCGTCTTCAACCTCCCGACGCCGGAGATCCGCCTTGCCGCCCCTCTCAGGTCCGGCCTCCTCCGAGCATGCTGACCATCATGTCGTCTCCGCCGTGAGCCTCCGCACAGAACCTTGCTCTCCCTGATGTCGATTTGTTCCTCTAACCGCGGGCTCCGTCGAGCCCGAGAGCTCATCGCCGTCGGCCAGGAGGTCGCCGTGGCTTGAGCCCACACATGTCGCGTCCGAGCATGTTGTGGTCCTCGGCGCGTTCCCAGGAACCTAGAGTACCTACCCACTCTTCCTCCCGTGCACCATAGCGCTCTGTCCAACTTCACCGAACTCCGGCCGCCGTGCAAGTTGCTGCCGCCGTCGACTGAGGCCACCGGAGCTGCTGCTGCGTGCCCCACCCGACGCGAACGAGCCTCCTCGTCACGTGGACGCACTTTGCCGTCCATATGGTCGCCGGAAAGCAAAATCCGAGCATCGCTGCCGCCTCTGGACATCGCCGGTGTCTTAACTCCGGCCGTGCCGATGTGGCACCGTCATTAGTGGCTAATGACGCAACTACCTAACCCCCTAGCTCACTGACGGATGGACCCCACTCTTTATTAACCCTGGCTTTATTTTCCTGCTTAGATTAGTTTATAACCCAGCAGGACCAACACGTCAGCATTGACTTTGCAGACGTGGGCATTGACCGGCCCCACCTGTCAGTGACACTAACCAGCCCTGTGTCACTGACGTGTGGCCCCCACACGTCAGGTTTGACCCCAGTCAGCACAGTTGACTTGCTGACGCAAGCATGATGCAGTGCTGACGCAATTAATCATTTTTTGGTTTAAAAATAAATCAGGAAAATCCAGAAAATGATATAAACTTCAAAAAATCATAGAAATTCAACCATAGCTCAGATTGAAATAATTTATATATGAAAAATTATCAGAAAAATGCAATCTATCCATCTGTACTAGCTTCATGAATGACAAACCAACTTATACCTACTGTATAAGTGAAACACATAAATGGCATTTATAAAGACTTAACTTGGAGTTGCATTTGAATTCTTGATTCAAATGAACTTCACCCAAATAAAAGCTAGTTGCATTAGCTCAAACAACATCACATCTACATGCCATGTTCATGCATCATGTTGTTGCATATGATTGTGTTTTGATTTTCAACACCGTTCCTTCTCGATAGGTCCTGCTCCGGAGAGTGTTCCAGAGTACCTATCTAAGGAGCAGTGCCTTCCTTATTGATCTACCAGGCAAGCAAACCCCCTTGTTCATTCCGATACAATCCTACCCTCTCACTCCTACTCTCAGTTATTGCATTAGGACAACAACGATTCAATTGCTACTTTGTACTGCGGTAGTTGAACCCATTCCTCTGCCAGACCTGTCATTGCCACAGTAAATAGTTGAAACCCACTAGCATGTGTAGGAGTTGATTGAGACATGTTGTGTTCCTACCATGCCATGTTCGCTATTGCTTAGAGTGTTTCAGGTCTGATTCATTGGGAATGAATTGGAGTACAGTGCTTTGTTCTGATGCTGAGAGTGAAGTGTGTGAATACAATTTGGTAAAGGTAGCGGTGAGAGGCCATGTAGGAGTACATGGTGGGTTGTCTCACTGGAACCGTCCTTAAGCACGAAGTTCTGTGTATGTCGTATAATGACTAGCTACTACTACACATTGGGCTCTGGGCGCTCCAAGCCCTCTCGACTTATTAACCAACTTGATCTCTGTCCAGAAGTCGCAACTAGTTTCTGGTGTTTCTAGGCAGTGCTATTTTTCTACCGAGTGGCACCCGGCAGGGTGGGTTCGGGACAGACTAGGCACATGTGGCACGGGGTACCAAGTGGCACCCGGATGGTGGCTTGGGAATCCTGCTCACATCGTTTGGGGCCGTGAGCAACACCCCGGCCGGATCTCCTTGCGGATGGAACCCGAATAGGCGATAAACCTGGATTAGAGTCTTGTGTGGTTAGTCAGGTCGTGGCCGACACCCTCGCGAGGCTTCCGCTTGAAGGTTGACGAGATACATGACGTGTACATGGCGGTAAGTGGCGAGAGCGTGTGTGAAGAAGTACACCCCTGCAGGGTTAACATGATCTATTCGAATAGCCGGGTCCGCGGTTATGGACTTCTTGGATGCTTACGTGGTACATAGAGAACTTGAAGTGGATACTCTAAAATGCTCAAGACAAGTGTGAGTGCTATGGATGGCCTTCTCGTAGGGAGACGGGGATGAACCCATAGTAGTGTATTGTGTGGTGATTAGTGGACTCGTGTGCGCCATCTCACCTCAAAGAAGTTTCTCGTAGTCAAAGAACAGGATATCCACTTAGTCAAAGCTGGCTTGTTGCAACTAAACCCCACATTACCCTCTTGATACAAATGCATGTATGATAGGATCTGATGTAAGTCTTGCTGAGTACCTTTGTACTCATGTTGCTTTATCTATGTTTTTTGCTGTGGAGACTTCGGTCTTACTAGTGTTCTCGTGGGCTTCGACAAGTAGCTTATACCTCAGCTACGATCTTGATCGGACGTTGTAGATAGTCAGGCTCTTCAGCCTTTTTCATTTGTAGATGTCTGTACTCAGACATGTAATGCTTCCGCTTGTTGCTTGTATGCTCTGTATGATGGGTCATGTGACTCCTGTTTGTAATAAATGCCATGATGGCTCTTTGAGCCTTATCTATATGAGTTGTTGAGTTATGATGTGATGCCATGTTGTACAACACATACCTGCATGTTATGCGTACGTGTAATGTGTATTGCTATGTGTGGGATCTGACTATCTAGTTGTTTATCCTTAGTAGCCTCTCTTACCGGGAAATGTCTCCTAGTGCTTCCACTGAGCCCTGGTAGCTTGCTACTGCTTTGGAATACTTAGGTTGGCCGGCATGTGTCCTTCTTTGTTCCTGTGTCTGTCCCTTCGGGGAAATGGCACGCGGTGTCTACCGGAGTCCTGTTAGCCTGCTACGGCCCGGATTCTTCGAAGTCCTGCTAGCCTAGTTGCTACAGCCCGGATTCACTTGCTGATGACCGACACGTTCGATGTTGGGTCATGTATGCCTGTCCCTACAAGTTAGGGCCACTTCGGGTTCACGACTAGCCATGTCAGCACGGGTTCTTGTCATATGGATGCTAGCGACACTATCATATACGTGTGCCAAACACTACTAGGAAAATGCTTATAGGCAGACATTTAGCAGTAGCGTTGGTTATATACCCCTCACTACTGCTATTTAGTAGTAGCACCGGCCAGCACCAGTGCTACAAGCACACGTTAGCAGTAGCGCTGGATTTCACGGCCAGCGCTACTGCTAATGGGCCACGCTCTCGGCCCCCCATTGCAGCTTTAGCTATAGCGCTGGGCCTCCTCCCCCGCGCTGCTGCTAAGCCCACCTCTTCCTCCCGCACTGGCCCACGCACCACCCCTCTCCCCTCACTCACACTCACACGCTCACACCACCAGATCGAATCCCTCAGCCGTCCTCCGATCCGGCCACCGCCCCCGCGTCCTACGCCGACCACCCTCTCCCGCGCCGGCCCTCCTCCCCTACCGCCCCCCCCCCCCGCACCGGCCCTCCTCCCCTGCCAGACAGCCTCCCGCACCGGCCCTCCTCCCCTGTCGGCCGCCCCCCGCAGCGGCCACCTCTCCCGCCGCCCCCCCCCCCGCGCCGGCCCTCCTCCCCTGCCGGCCACCCCCTGCACCGGCCACCTCCCCTGTCGCCCCCCCCCCCGCGCCGGCCCTCCTCCACCGAGAGGTACTCCTCCCTCCTTCCTCCTCCTCCCACCCTCCCTAGTTATAGTTATTAGAGAGTAGTTAATTATTTTGAATCCTAGTTGAAAAATGTAGGTTCTTGGAATAATGTAGGTGTTTTAGTTCGATTTTTAGGTGTTTTAGTTAAATTTGTAGGTGTTTTAGTTAAAAATGTAGGTTCTTAGAATAATATAGGTGTTCTTAGAATAATGTTGAATTTGTTTTAAGTGTATTTAAAAGAGTTTTAGGTGTTTTAGTTGTTTTAGGTGTAGTTAACAGAATTTTAGGTGGTTTAGTTGTTTTAGATGTGGTTAACAGAATTTTAGGTGTTTTAGTTGTTTTAGGTAGTTAACAGAATTCTAGGTATTTTTTTAGTTAAAGCACTTGCTGTTATTTTTTTAGTTAAAGCAATTTTTCCTGTTATATGCAAATTTGCAGTGGACATGTCATATTTTGAACATGTCACATTTTGGACATGTCATATTTTTCCGGGTGGCCTATGTTTTGCCAGAAATGTCGATTTGTTTACGTTCTGGCAAATTTCAGGCGCTTGATTGGTCCTGATTTTAGCAAAGGTCATGCCAAATTTTGCTAAGTGTTTATTAATTTTGTTTTCATAATTAAGAATTTTTTTCTCGACGTGGACGATGCCTATCCCGCATCCTCGTCGTTGACTCGGAGCTTCTTCTGGTGAGCCAAGGGGCCATGTCCGGGACTGGGCTCCACCGGGCTGGTACTGGGTTGTGCTACCTTCTGGTGAGCGCAGCTTAGTGAGGAGCCAGCCCTTCATCGACCCAGAGCTTCTTTGGTGGCGGTCACATGGGCCTGCATCGGTCGAGAGGATTGAGTCCCCCGCGCAGGTGGTGCAACACCGTGTCATGGAGGAGAACGTGCATGTCCAGCGCTACTTGGTTGAGTTGGCGAACGGCCGGTTCTCCAATACCTGGCAGTTTCTATGATCCGGTGATGGTTCCTTCACTTTGGGTGTCCACCGTGGCACACTGAACCTAGAGGAGCTATTATTCGAGATGTATTAGTGATATTATATGATGATCTCTTTGCTACAAACTACTATATATGTATTCGATGATGGATTATGAGTTACCTATCCGTTATTTGCTTATCGAATGCAAAAGATATGTATTCATGATGGATTATATGATGATCTTTGCTACAAACTACTACAAACTACAAATTTTAGGTGTTTTAGTTGTGATATGATGATCTTTGCTAGAAACTACTACAAACTACAAATTTTAGGTGTTTTAGTTGTTATACGATGATCTTTGGTACAAACTACTACAAACTACAATTTTTAGGTGTTTTAGTTGTTATATGATGATCTTTGCTACAAACTACTATATATATATTCGATGATGGATTATTAGTTACCTATTAGGAAATGTCTGACGATGAAAGGGAATTCGCTATGTGCGTTTACTGCGAAGATAAGCGCGGTATGTGCGACAGGCCTCACCTGGTAGAAGGTCGGCGCTTCAGCACCAAGCTCCAAGAGACCTTCGATGTTGATACGGTACACAACGATGACAAGTGTTTTTTGTTATTTTTGCACGACTTCTCTGCTTCTTCAACGTGTAATTTCCATCTTTTACAATTCTACTAGCTTATCCCATGCCATGCAAGATGCTATGTCTTGGAGAAGATGGGGTTTGAAGATCATGAAAGCACGGAGACAAAGATAATTCAACTAAGGACCCATCATGGTTATGATTTTGCTGTAAAACTATTCAATTATGTGAACTCATCCAATTTTGGTTGACCGAATTGGGAAGCCCTTTCCAAGGCATATGATTTTCATGAGGGTATGCTTCTCACCTTCGATCTTGGTGATCCTGACATCGACGAAAATGATATGACCATGTGGGTCCTTGTTGACACGCTTCCAGTTCTACCGCTGTGTGAGTTTCTTAAACATATTTACTAAGTAATTTATATTGGTTATTTCAAAATATTTGATAGCCTATTTCCATTGACAGCTTATTTTCATTCTTCAAAAAATGTACGGAAGATGGTAGACAGAACCTACTACTACAATGATGAAGCACAGTTAACTTATAAGGAGAAAGATGGTCTGATCACATTTTTTACTAATCTTGAGAATTACAATAGCTATTATCGAATTCCTCAAAATTATGGTCCATATGTGCCACTAGTGCACGCGGTGTGCTACGGTAACATCAATGGAGATATGATGGTAAGATTTTGTACTATTACGACATCCGTGCATCTTTTGCATAAATTTTTCTAAAACAAAACTACATTGCTAACGACAAAGTTATTACTATGTTTTTAACAGAAAATGCCGATGGATTGTGTGCGTCATCTGATGTTGCCAAGAGGTCGCGTTGATGCTATGAGCTTACAGCCACCACGGCCAGGTCAGCCGCAGTATCCACATCACTCCTGTCCATATCGGATTTTTAAAAGCGAGGAATCCATGATAATAAAAGATTGGAAAAAATGTTTCAACCATCGTAGAGAGCTACTTGGAAGCAACATTGTGCGTAGGCCAAGAATTGGAGACAGGATGATCTCCATTCTTCATTATGGAGAGTCCAGTTTCCTTAATGAAGAATCAATGCCTATCTTGTTTTATGATATTTTACCTAAGAGAGGGTAGAGTAGGTCCTATGAGAGGAGTAGGTCCTAGGTAGAATGTGTTATTATGTGCTATAATGTGTTAGAGTTGATGAGGAGGATGAGGAGTTGTGATTATGACTAGTGACCAACTTGTTATATATATGATGTCTCATTGACGAACATTGTTTGGTGGTGATGACTAGTGGTAATGAATATGCTATTTAAAAAGAGTAGTTCATGATGAGTTGTTATTGTATAAAAGATATATCTGTTTAAACATGTACATCGCCAAAATATTAAAAAAAAAGACATAAATGTTAGCAGTAGTGCTGTCCTAAAAACACGCTACTAGTACTTGAACTTACCAGTAGCGCTGGTCCAGAAAAGCGCTACTGCTACAAAATAGTTGTAGCGCCGTAGCAGTAGCGCTGGTCCCCGCGCTACTGGTAGCTAAAAAACCAGCGCTACTGGTAAGCTTCTCTCTAGTAGTCAAAAGGCGCAAACGGTCCCGGGCATGGTAAGGCGACACCCATGGGAATACCGTGCGTGTGGCCGCAAAGTGATATGAGGTGTTACATGCTAGATCGGTGTGGCATAGAATTGGGGTCCTGATAGTTTTGGTATCAGAGCCTGACTGACTGTAGGATTACCAAGCCAAACTGGTCGAAGTTTAGTCTAGAAATTCTTTAGTTATGTAAGGGAATTGATTGTGGGAAGGAACGTAAGGCTCTTTTTACTCCTTATACCTCATGGCCTTCTGATCTAAGTCATCCTATATTTCCTGCGGGGTTAAGGTACTAGGCTTTCTTTTCCGTCCATCAGGATCACGTGTTACTACTCCATAGTCCCATAGGATTGGTTGATCAGAGTCATATCCCAGTTTCCGAGTACTTCCAGTGTAGCCTGTTTAGTACTATCTCAGAACCTTGAGTGATGATGTTGAGTATGTTACTACCCCATTTTAGCAAGATGTCTCATTATGACCATTTTACTGCCGTTATGCTGCCAGAATTGCCCTAGGAGTTCGAGAGATGCTAATACCCTTGTCCTACATTCTACAGTCTATAGTTGATGCTGATCCATCCTTGGTTTCGTTTCTCAGGATGTCATCAGTTAAGCGAAGTTCTATTGCTCGTAGCCAGAACCACGGAGATGGTAGGGATGAGGATCCTCCCGGCCAGCCTTCATTGGCAGAGTTCATGTTAGAGATGGAGAGAAACAAGCGTGAGTCTAACCGCTTGTTGACATGTATCGAGGAGAACACCGCACATCAGTTCAAAGGGTCTGCAACCATTCATGGCTTCATTCGCTTGCACCCACCTACCTTTCATCATTCCATCGAGCCACTCGATGCGGATGACTGGCTCCGTAGCATCACTCATAAGTTGCTTTCCATGAACGTAGCTGAAGATGACAAGGTCACCAATGCCACATATCACCTGGAAGGTCCTGCTAGTCTTTGGTGGCAGAACTATGAGGCTATGCTTCCAGGTGGCTAAATTCCTACCTAGAGAGATTTCGTTGAGGCTTTTCGCGAGCATCACATTCCCCATGCCCTCATCGATCGCAAGAGAGAAGAGTTCTGTAGTTTCACCCATAGTAAGATGGTTGTTGATGCTTACAGCGGAGAGTTTGAGAACCTCGCCCGTTATGCCACAGAAGAGGTGTCCACGGATGCCAAGAAGCAGGCTAGGTTCCGAAAGGGTCTCAACCCCAAGTTGCGCCGTGATCTCCACCTGCATCATTGTGATACATTCCAAGCCCTTGTGACCAAGGCCATTAATGCAGAGACAACTCAGCTCACTTACGAGGAGTCTCGTAAGCACACCCGTGATTTGGGATCTTCTTCCGGTTCTGGTCCTCAGAAGCGCCGGATTTGGGTTCCAAACTCCGCTCTTCCTTCCGGATATTCACCGAGGCCATCCTATGTGGTGCCCCACCCAGCTCAATCGTATGTTCCTCCCAGGCGTATTGGTAGACCGCTTGTCAGTGCGTGTCCATGTCCAACCTCAGGGACTTGCTTCACATGCAGGAAGCCGGGACACTATGCACGTGACTGCTCTTAGACCAGTTATGCTCCACCCCAGCCTGAGAAGTCTGTTGGCTGTGTTAAGCCATCACACAAGATGATGAGTGTCAAGTCATCCCCCACTGAAAATGGACATGTGCATCACGTCTCAGCTAAAGACGCTCCTGATGATCCGAATGTCGTTCTTGGTACAGTCCTTGTCAATTGTCATCTAGCATCAGTTCTATTCGATACTGGAGCATCCCATTCCTTCATTTCTGAAAGCTATGCTAACTTGCACAACATGTCATTTTGTGATATTCATTCAAACTCCTGAATCCAAATGGCAAACCTCTAGTGTAAACCATGGTAACGAGATCCTTGTTTACAGACTTGTATTCCTTGCATCACTTGTAGCCCTCAAGTCCTCAGATATTAACATCATCTTGGGTATGGACTGGATGATAGCTCATCATGCCAAGATTTATTGTTACACCAGGTCTGTTCAGCTTACACACCCATTTGGCAAGATAGTCACTGTATCCACCAGAGTTGCAAAGCATCAGCTCTATTCTCTTAATGCCAGCCCTCTTCCAGACCTTGAAGATATCCCGGCTGTCCGTGACTTTCCGGATGTCTTTCAAGAGGAACTGCCAGGTGTCCCACCTAACGGAGATGTAGAGTTCGTCATAGATCTTATCCCAGGAACCGCTCCAATCTTTGGGAGACCTTTCAAAATGGCACCCTTAGAACTAGCCGAGCTTAAGAAACAACTTGATGAGTCCTTGCAAAAGGGTTTCGGCCATCCTAGTTCTTCTCCTTGGGCTTGCCCTGTCCTCTTCATCAAGAAGAAGGATGGTACGGACCGGATGGTTGTAGATTATTGTCCCGTTAATTTGGTCACGATAAAGAACAAATATCCGCTCCCCAGGATCAACGACCTGTATGATCAGCTCATTGGAACCTCAGTCTTCTCCAAGATGGATTTGAGGTTAGGCTACCACCAAATCAAGATCAGAAATGGGGACATTCCTATGACAGCCTTCATCACTCGTTATGGCCAGTACGAGTACACCGTTATGTCCTTTGGTCTAACCAACGCTCCAGCTACATTCTCTCGCTTGATGAACTTGATATTCATGGAGTACTTAGATAAATTCGTTGTGGTTTACCTCGATGATATTCTTATTTACTCAAAGAACGAGGAAGAGCATGCCAAACATCTTAGACTTATGTTAGAAAAACTCAAAGAGCACTACCTTTATGCCAAGTTCTCCAAGTGTGAATTTTGGTTGCCAGAAGTGACCTACCTAGGCCACATAATCTCTGGTAAGGGCATTGCTTTCAATCCCAAGAGAGTTAAGGCTGTTCTTGATTGGACTCCACCTGAAACCGTTAAACAAGTTAGGAGTTTCCTTGGTATAGCCAGTTATTGTCGCCGCTTTGTTGAAAACTTCTCCAAAGTGGCAAACCTCTCACGGAACTTCTCAAGAAAGATAAAAGGTTTGAGTGGTCCCCACATTGTGAGTACAGTTTTCAGGAACTGAAAAGACGCCTGACTTTTGCTCCCATACTTGTGCCACCAGATTTCACTAAAGACTTTGTTATCTACTACGACACCTCACGCCAGGGACTAGGTTGCATTCTTACGCAAGATCGTCATGTGATTGCCTATGCATCTCGACAGTTGCATCCACATGAGGAGAATCATCCTACACATGATCTAGAGCTTCAAGCCGTAGTCTATGCACTCAAGACCTGGTGACATTACCTTCTTGGTAAATGTTGCTAGATCTACACCGATCACCAGAGTCTCAAGTATATCTTCACACAACCAGATCTGAACCTTAGGCAAAGACGTTGGTTGGAAGTGATCTCAGATTATGATCTAGGGATTACTTACACTCCAGGCAAAGCCAGTGTCATGGATGATGCGCTAAGTCATAAATCCTATTCCAACAATCTCATGTTGCAGCAGGGCCAACCACTTCTCCATGAGGAATTCTGTAAGCTTAACCTTCACATTACTCCTCACGGATTCCATTCTACCATGAGGGAGAAACCTGACCTTGAGGATCGGATTATCGCTGGGCAAAAGCAGGACACGGGAATTTCCCGGATCAAGAGAAACATTAAGAAGGGTGTTGGTGGATGTTTCTCTATGGATGGTCGAGGTGTTGTTTTCTTTGAAAACCGCTTGCTGGTTCCCAAGAATCAACATCTGCAAAAATTGATTCTTAAGGAGGCGCATGAATCTCCTCTCACAATTCATCCCAGTACTACTAAGATGTATCAGGACCTACGCCAGAGGTTCTGGTGGACTAGGATGAAGAGAGAAATTGCTCAGTTCATTGCTAACTGTGAAGTTTTTCATCGCATTAAGGCAGAGCATCAAAGACCTGCTGGCACCCTTCAGCCTTTAGCTATTCCTGAATGGTAATGGGATAAAGTTGGTATGGACTTCATCACTGGCTTTCCCAGGACCAAGAGAGGGAATAATGCTATCTTCGTAGTCATTGATCGTCTCTCCAAAGTGGAGCACTTCCTTCCTGTTCGGGAGAGTATCACTGCTAGTCAGCTTGCTGACTTATACATTTCTCGAATAGTGCCACTTCATGGTGTTCCACTAGAGATCAATTCAGACCATGGTAGTCTTTTCACTTCTCATTTCTGGGAGAGTTTCCAAACTGCCGGAACCCATCTTTCCTAAGGGTCAACCAAATTCTCGAAGGGTCAGGTGGAAAGGGTCAACCAAATTCTCGAAGACATGCTTAGAGCTTTCGTTATCTCATTCGGTATGGATTGGGAGAAATGTCTTCCTTTCGCCAAGTTTCCTTATAACAATAGCTACCAATCCAGTCTCAAGAAAGCTCCTTTAGAGACTCTCTATGGACGAAGATGTCAAACACCTTTGAACTGGTCAGAAACCGGTGAAAGACAATTCTTTGGACCGGACATGATCCAGGAGGCAGAAGAGCAAGTTCGCATCATTCGTGAGAATTTGAAAACAGCCTAGTCTCGTCAAAAGAGCCAATATGATCGTCATCATAAGGATATCACTTATGAAGTTGGCAACAAAGCTTACCTTCGGGTTACTCCTTTGAAGGGTACCCATCGTTTCGGTATCAAGGGCAAGTTGGCTCCTCGTTACATTGGTCCTTTTCACATTCTTGCTAAACGAGGAGAGGTTGCCTACCAGTTGGAACTACCCCCACATCTTTCTTGAGTCCATGATGTCTTCCACGTCTCTCAACTCAGGCGTTGCTTCTCGGATCCCATCCGTGGAGTGGACCACGAAATGCTTGATCGACAAGATAACCTCACATATCGAGAGTTTTCAGTTTGCATTCTTGTTCAAGCAGAGTGTGTCACCCAACGTCAAAACATCAAGTTTCTCAAGGTTCAGTGGTCTAATCATTCCGAGAGAGAAGCTACCTGGGAGCGAGAAGATCGTCTTTGACTGGAGTACCCCGTTTTCTTCCCGATGACCCTTGAATCTCGGGACGAGATTCTTTCAAGTGGGGGCGAGTTGTCACATCCCTAGTTCTGGTATGACCTAGACTAGCTAGTCATGTGTGCATCATGTTTAAATTCCATTTAAATTTGGAATGGGGATTTGTGAAACCCTCAGAATCATTTCTGAAAATGACCCAAATAAAAATTGCTCCAAAAGGGTCCAAGAAAATGTCCGTGTGCTCTCTGAAAATATTGGACAGAGATAAAAATCAAACCAATATTTTTAGGAGCTCATAAGTATTTATTTTGGGCATTTGGAATTAATGCATAATTATTTGCATTGGATATATATATGTTATATATATAATATATGTCCAAAAATTATGCCATTTGTTGAGGAGCTCTGGAATATTACCACTAGCCCCTAAAAAACTGGCATAAGAAAATAAATTGGTTTAGTTTTATTATTAAATCAAAACAAATGTCAGAAAATAGAAAAGAAAAACATATAGAAAAAAAGGAGGAGTTACCTGGACTTACCTGGGCCACTTGCTGGCCTGGCACTATGCAGCCAACCGGCCCATCTGTGCGGCCCATCCCACCGCAGCCGCCACCGTCTTCAACCTCCTGCCAGTAGGCAGGAGGGCGTGTGGCCGACGCGCGTGTGCACGCGGGGCCACCTCCCTGCTTGCTTCCTCTCTTCCCCGACCCTTCTCGAGACGCCAGGCCCCCTCTTGCTCTCCCCTCTCTCTCTGGTTGTTCTCCCTCCTCTCCCTCGCTGTTCCCCACCTCACCGAACGCGCCCGCTGCCGGCGACGAGCACCACCGCAGCCATCGCCTCTCCCTCGTCCCCTCGAGCAGTCCAGAAGCTCCGCCCCGTCGTCCTAGCCCCCTCCGCCGAGCCACACGGCACCGGAAGCCCCCGAACGACCTCACCGAGCTAGTCTTCAACCTCCCGACGACGGAGATCCGCCTCGCCGCCCTGCTCAGCTCCGGCCTCCCCCGAGCACGCTGTCCATCCCGTCGTCTCCGCTGTGAGCCTCCGCACCGAACCTCCCTCTCCCCGATGCCGATTACTTTCTCTAACCGCGAGCTCCGTCGAGCCCGAGAGCTCATCGCCGCCGGCCACGAGGTCGCTGGGGCTAGAGCCCACACATGCCGCGTCCGAGCATGCTGTCATCCTCGGCGCGTTCCCAGGAACCCAGAGCACCTACCCACGCTTCCTCCTGTGCACCGTAGCATTGTGTCCATCTTCACCGGACTCCGGCCGCCGCGCAAGTTGCTGCCGCCGTCGACTTAGGCCACCGGAGCTGCTGTTGTATGCACCACCCGACACGGACGAGCCTCCTCATCGCGTGGACGCACTTCGCCGTCCATATGGTCGCCGGAAAGAAAAACCCGAGCATCGCTGCCGTCTCTGGACGTCGCCGACGGCTTAACTTCGGCCGTGCCGACGTGGCACCATCATTAGTGGCTAATGATGCCACTAACTAACCCCCTAGCTCAATGACGGATGGACCCCACTCTTTATTAGCCCTGGCTTTATTTTCCAGCTTAGATTAGTTTATAACCCAACGGGACCGACACGTTAGCATTGACTTTGCTTACGTGGGCATTGACCGACCCCACTTGTCAGTGACACTAACCAGCCTTGTGTCACTGACGTGTGGCCTCCACACGTCAAGTTTGACCCCAGTCAACGTTGTTGACTTGCTGACGCAAGCATGACGCAGTGCTGATGCAATTAATCATTTTCTAGTTTAAAAATAAATCAGGAAAATCCAGAAAATGATATAAACTTCAAAAAATCATTGAAATTCAATCGTAGCTTAGATTGAAATAATTTATATATGAAAAATTATCAGAAAAATCCAATCTATCCATCTGTACTAGTTTCATGCATGACAAACCAACTAATACCTACTGTATAAGTGAAACACATAAATGGCATTTATAAAGACTTAACTTGGAGTTGCATTTGAATTCTTGATTCAAATGCACTTCACCCAAATAAAAGCTAGTTGTAGTAGCTTAAACAACATCACATCTACATGCCATGTTCATGCATCATGTTGTTGCATATGATTGTGTTTTGATTGTCAACACCGTTCCTTCTCGATAGGTCCTGCTCCGGAGAGTGTTCCAGAGTACTTGTCTGAGGAGCAGTGCCTTCCTTGTTGATCTACCAGGCAAGCAAACCCCCTTGTTCATTCCGATACAATCCTACTCTCTCGCTCCTGCTCTCAGTTATCGCATTAGGACAACAACGATTCAATTGCTACTTTGTGTTGCGGTAGTTGAACCCATTCCTCTGCATGACCTGTCATTGCCACAGTAAATAGTTGAAACCCACTAGCATGTGTAGGAGTTGATTGAGCCATGTTGTGTTCCTACCATGCCATGCCTGCTATTGCTTAGAGTGTGTCAGGTCTGATTCATTGGGAATGAATTGGAGTACAGTGCTATGTTCTGATGCTGAGAGTGAAGTGTGTGAATACGATTTGGTAAAGGTAGCAATGAGAGGCCATGTAGGAGTACATGGTGGGTTGTCTCACTGGAACCGTCCTTAAGCACTGAGTTTTGTGTATGTCGTCCAATGACTAGCTACTCCGACACATTGGGCTCCGGGCGCTCCAAGCCCTCTCGACTTATTAACCAACTTGATCTCTGTCCAGGAGTTGCAACTAGTTTCTGGTGTTTGTAGCCAGTGCTATTTTTCTACCGAGTGGCACCCGTTAGGTCGGGCTTGGGACAGACTAGGCATAGGTGGCACGGTGTACCAAGTGGCACCCAGATGGTGGGCTTGGGAACCCTGCTCTCATCGTTTGGGGCCATGAGCGACACCCCGACAGGATATCCTTGCGGATGGAACCCGAATAGGCGATAAACCTGGATTGGAGTCTTGTGTGGTTAGTTAGGTCGTGGCCGACACCCTCGCCAGGCTTCCGCTTGAAGGTTGCCGAGATACATGACGTGTACATGGCAGTAAGTGGCGAGAGCGTGTGTGAAGAAGTATAGCCCTGCAGGGTTAACATGATCTATTCGAATAGCTGGGTCCGCGGTTATGGAGTTCTTGGATGCTTACGTGGTACATTTACAACTTGAAGTGGATACTCTAAAATGCTCAAGACAAGTGTGAGTTCTATGGATGGCCTTCTCGTAGGGAGACGGGGATGAATCCATAGTAGTGTATTGTGTGGTGATTAGTGGACTCGTGTGCGCCATCTCACCTCAAAGAATTTTCTCGTAGTCGTAGAACGGCATGGCCACTGAGTCAAAGCTGGCTTGCTGCAACTAAACCCCACATTACCCTCTTGATACAAATGCATGTATGATAGGATCTGATGTAAGTCTTGCTGAGTACCTTTGTACTCATGTTGCTTTATTTATGTTTTTTGCAGCAGAGACTTCAGTCTTACTAGTGTTCTCGTGGGCTTCGACAAGTAGCTTGTACCTCAGCTACGATCTTGATCGAACATTGTAGATAGTCTGGCTCTTCAGCCTTTTACATTTGTAGATGTCTGTACTCAGACATGTAATGCTTCCACTTGTTGCTTGTATGCTCTGTATGATGGGTCATGTGACTCCTGTTTGTAATAAATTCTATGATGGCTCTTTGAGCCTTATCTATATGAGTTGTTGAGTTATGCTGTGATGCCATGTTGTAAAACACATACTTGCATGTTATGCGTACGTGTAATGTGTATTGCTATGTGTGGGATCTGACTATCTAGTTGTTTATCCTTAGTAGCCTCTCTTACCGGGAAATGTCTCCTAGTGCTTCCACTGAGCCCTGGTAGCTTGCTACTGCTTTAGAACACTTAGGCTGGCCGGCATGTGTCCTTCTTCGTTCTCGTATCTGTCCCTTCGGGGAAATGTCACGCGGTGTCTACCGGAGTCCTGTTAGCCTGCTACAACCCGGATTCTCCGGAGTCCTGCTAGCCCAGTTGGTACATCCTGGATTCACTCGCTGATGACCGACACATTCGATGTTGGGTCATGTATGCTTGTCCCTATAAGTTAGGGCCGCTTCGGGTTCACAACTAGACATGTCAGCCCGGGTTCTAGTCATATGGATGCTAGCGACACTATCATATACGTGTGCCAAAAGGCGCAAACGGTCCCGGGCATGGTAAGGCGACACCCACGGGAATACCGTGCGTGAGGCCGCAAAGTGATATGAGGTGTTACATGCTAGATCTGTGTGGCATAGAATTGGGGTCCTGACAAATTTTAGGGTGAGGAAATTCCTAAGCGAAGAACTACTTGCAGCGGAATAAGTACTCAGGTGTAAGCATAATAGAGCAACAACATAGTCATCATGATGAAATGAAAGAAAACACACAGAGTACAGAAAGCGTAAACACAGGATAAGCAGGATGAAGACAAACTAACTGAAGAAATAGGATTGAGGAAATAGAGAAAGTCTTCAGTCAAAGTCTTCAAACAGTAATGATCAGGTTCATCAACACATAACTGAGGAAATGAAAGGGTTGAGAAAAAGTCACCTTTGCTTTGTCTTCACCCTTTCCGTCATTGTTCCTCAAAAACGAAGAAATACTCAAATTGAAGATTTTCAACTTTGGTTGGTGGCATAACCCACCGTATAAGAATGATGATTTCAGACACCGCATACAATTGTTGTAGGGTTATGAGAATTCATTTCTTCATTAATTTCTTCACACTTATATGGTTAGTCTTCATTGATTGAAGAAAAACGTTACTTCGTGTGTTGCACATCTAAGTCATCAAGTCAGCATAAGTGTTAGGATGTGTGTCCTTTTCAAAGAACATTCGAGATTATAGGATATTTAGCTCACACCGCAACTTGCTAAATCTCTTCTCATCCAAGGGCTTTGTGAAGATATCGGTTAGCTGGTCTTCAGTATTTGCATAGTCGATGGAGATGTCGCCCTTCAACACATGGTCACAATGAAAATGATGATGAATCTGGATGTGCTTTGTCTTCGAGTGCTGAACTGGGTTTTGATCAATCTTGATATCACTCTCATTGTCGTGGTAGAGTGGCACATTCTTCACATTGATGCCATAGTCCTTGAGGTTTGCTTCATCCATAGCAATTGAGCACAACAAGATCCAGCGGCAATGTACACAGCTTCTACAGTGGAGAGTGATACACAGTTCTACTTCTTCGAGGACCAACATACCAAGGATCGTCCGAGGAAATGACATGTGCCTGACATTGACTTGCGGTCCACCAGATCACCAGCATAGTCAGAGTCTGTATATCCAATGATATCAAAGGAAGAACCCTTGGGATACGATAATCCAAGTGTTGGTGTGTGAGCTAGATATTGAAGAATATGCTTCACGGACTTATGGTGTGATTCCTTTGGTGTAGCTTGAAATCGGGCACATATGCAAACACTAGGCATAATATCCTGCCTAGATGCACATAGGTACAATAAAAAGCCAATCATGGAGCGGGATACCTTTTGATCGAAGTCTTTACCATTTTCATCAGTGCATAGATGACTATTTGTGGGCATAGGGATTTTGATGCCTTTGCAATCTTGGATGCCGAATTTCCTCAACACATCCTTGAGGTATTTCTCCTGAGATATGAATATGCCATTGTATTGTTGACGAATTTGAAGACCTAAGAAGAATTTCAATTCTCCCATCATAGAAATTTGATATTCTTCACTCATCATATAGGCAAATTCATCACTATAACATTGGTTAGTACATCCAAAGATAATATCATGAACATATATTTGGCACACGAATAATTCATCATCATATGTTTTGGTGAAAAGAGTTGGGTCGAGTGAACCGGGTTTGAAGCCTTTCTTCATGAGGAATTCCTTCAGTGTGTCATACCACGCCTGAGGTGCTTGCTTGAGACCATAGAAGGCCTTGTTGAGTCTGTAGACGTGATCTGGAAATTTTGGATCCTCAAAACCTAGTGGTTGAGCAACATATACTTCTTCATCAAGCTTACCATTGAGGAATGCACTTTTCACATCCATTTGATGTAAGATGATATTATGATTGTTAGCATAAGCAAGCAATATGCGAATAGCCTCAAGTCTAGCAACATGTGAGAAAGTTTCATCGAAATCAATTCCTTCAACCTGTGTGTAGCCTTGAGCTACAAGACGAGCCTTATTCCTCACCACAAGGCCTTTTTCATCTTGTTTGTTGTGGTAGATCCATTTGGTATCGAGATGTTGTGCTTGTGTGGGTCTGGTCGCTTGACAAGCTCCCACACATTGTTGAGCTTGAATTGATGCAATTCATCTTGCATGGCTTGAATCCACTCAGATTCCATGAATGCTTAATCAACTTTAGTGGGATCTGTGATAGAGACAAAAGCAAAATTCCCACAAAAGTTAGAAAAATGTGAAGCTTTTGAGCACGTGAGAGGACCTGTTGCATTGATGTCATCGATGATCTTCTGGATCTGCACTTCGTTTGGAACACGAGGATGTGCGGGTTGACGACTTTGCTTTGAACTTGATGGATTCCTCAGGTGACATTTCATCTAGCACAGTAGGTAGGTGCTCTCTTTGCGAGCCATTAGTTTCATCGAACCGCACATCTATAGTTTCCACAATCTTGTGATGATTGATGTTGAAGACTCTGTAGGTGTGCGAGTCCCTTCCATAACCAAGCACAAAACCCTCATGTGCTTTCGGTGCAAATTTAGAGTGCTGGTGAGGATCTCTAATACAACATTTTGCACCAAAGACTTTGAAATAACTTACATTGGGTTTCTTGTCAGTGAGGAGTTCATATGAGGTCTTTTTGAAGAAGTTGTGAAGATATACCCTGGTGATGATGTGGCACGCAGTATCAATTGCTTCAGGCCAAAAGCGCTGAGGTGTCTTGTATTCATCAAGCATAGTGTGAGCAATCTCAACAAGAGTTCTATTCTTGCGCTCCACGAGGCCATTCTGCTGAGGAGTATAATGAGCAGATAACTCGTGAGTAATACCAAGTATATCAAGATATTCATCAAGGCCAGTGTTCTTGAACCCGGTTCCATTATCACTCCTGGTATGCTTGATCTTCACACTGAAGTTAGTAGAAGCCCTTGAGGAAAATCGTCTGAAGACTTCCTGCTCTTCATTTTTGTAAGTGATGATATGCACCCATGTGTAACCACAATAGTCATCAACTATGAAAAAGCCATATAATGATGCAAAACTAGAGAACGTGGCATAGTGAGTAGGGCCAAAGAGATCCATATGAAGTAATTCAAAGCGACAAGAAGTGGTCATGATAGTCTTCGAGGGATGCTTGGCTCTGGTGATCTTTCCAGCCTCACAAGCCCCACAAAGGTGATCTTTGAGGAATTTGACACCCTCGATGCCAATGACATGCTTCTTCTTCGCGAGTGTATGCAAGTTCCACATACCAGCATGACCAAGTCGTTGATGCCATAGCCAGCATTCTGAAACTTTTGCATGTAGACATGTGGTAGGCTGTGGTCCTACAGAGAAATCAACAATATATAAGTCTCCTTTCCTAAAGCCTTCTAAGACTTTGGAGTTGTCAGATTCCATTAGCACAATGTAATGATATTTGCCAAAGACAACAACCATATCAAGATCACAAAGCATTGAGCAGACATGAGGTTGAATCCTAAGGACTCAACAAGCATGACTTTGTCAATGTGTCTATCCTTTGAGATCGCAACTTTACCTAGAACCAATACCTTGATTTTGCCTTTGTCAGTGTAGGTGATATGCTTCAGATGATATGGTGACAAATCAGTGTCCATCAACAAGTTCCTGTCACTGGTCATGTTATTTGTACATACACTCTCAAGGACCCACTCAGTAGCTTTGGGTTGTTCATCCTGCAGATGAATTAGTGCAACTTACGAACCCATATACTTCATCAATGAAGAATATGATATCAATTTCATCAACAGTAACAGATATAGCAGTATAAGGATGAGTGAAATGAATGATTCATTTCTTTATGATTAGCTTGCGTCCTTTCAAGCACATTCAGGTCTCCAACAATTTCTTCATACGATCAAGTTCGTCTAGAGACCTGACCCTGCATAAGAGATTTAGTTCTTTTTCTTCACCACCCACATCTGGAGGGGTGGCAAAGAGTTCATCATTCTGCGAGCTCCATAAGAAAAAGATGGCATAGAAGCCAGTGCACTTCGTTACACAGAAGAGTGGTTAGGATAAGCATATGAATAAGCAGAGAAATTCTTCAAGGACTTATGAACATAATGGTTTGGAGAATAATGCACATATTCATGGCCCTTAGACTTTCCCTACGAAATAGAAGTGTTAGCATGATGATGTTCATATGAGGATTTTGATCCATGTGAGGAATTTGATCCATATGAGGACTTAGATCCATATGAAGATTTTGATCCATATGAAGAATTTGTTCTGGGGTTCCTATTCTTCACAGGTGGTGTAATGATAACATTCACCTGAATATTTTCAAGGAACTTTTTAGGAACCCGGGTTTTCTTCATAGGGGGACCGTTCCTGCAGTTAGTTCCAACATATCGAGCACATACTTCACCATTCTGATTCTTAAACAGCTTATAGTTGGAGTCAAATGACTCATCAGAGGAATATGAAGAATCACAGGTAAAGCCAGATAAAGTGCATGGGTCTACAAGAGGTCCTTTTGTAGCAGCCATGAGGTTTTGGGATACTGCTCAGGTTTCCAGTAGGTCCCATCAGCATTCAGTTTCCTCTCAAAGGCAATACCCTCTTTCTTAGGGTTCCTATTCAAGATGTACTTTTTGAGGACATCACATAGAGTCTGATGCCCTTTGAGGCTTTTGTAAATGCCTGTCACATACAATTCCTTTAGCCCTGCATTATCATCAGTGATACTGGTGGTATCCTCAGATGAGGAATTTGTGACCGCAGAGACAGTTGAAGAATTTGTAGCAATAGAAGCATTTGAACATTCAGGTGATGAATTAGCAGATTCATGCTCAATGCATTTCAGACATGGTGGAACAAATTCTTCCTGAGCGGAACTGATTTGTTGAGCAAGTAATGAATCATTTTCCTTCTGAAGATCTTCATAACTCTCTTTTAACTTCTCAAGATCTTGCTTTCTCTGAAGAAATTCATAAGAAAGCTTCTCATGATCAGTTAAGAGAGTGTTATGATGATTTTGAAGGTTGTTAAACTCAGACTAAAGCTTTTGTAAACTATCATTCAAAGCCTTATTAAGATCCAATTCCGCACCCAACATATCATCGCTTTCATCAAGCATGTTTTGAACTTTTTCAAGAGCTCTTTATTGTTTAGTGGCACGGGAAGCAAGTTTGACATAGCTAGGTCCAAATTCATTACTAGATTCAGAAAGTTGGCATTCTATTACCTTGGCACCCTTTGCCATAAGGCATGGTGAAGTGGATGATGATTCAGGTGCGAAAGTCATCTCCTTGAGTGATTCCTTGAAATCCTCAAACCAACGATCATGACGAGTACGATGGCCTTCATAGACCTCAGAGAGTCGGTCCCAGATAAGCTTCGCATGGTTGAGATGCATGGTGTTCCTGAACTGATTTTGGGACAAACAGGAGAAAATGACATCCTTCGCCGTGAGGTTGAGTACAGTGTACTTGCGAATGTCATCAGCCTCGGCCATCTTGCACAGATCGGTAAGACCAATCTCAGTGATGGTCCACAGTTCCCTGTTCATCGCCATTTGTCGCTTCTTCATCATGGCCTTCCACTTGGGATACTCAAGACCGTCAAAGATGGGGCATGTCACTTTCTTCATTCCTGCAGTCGACATAACTAAAACTCCATGTGGTTAAACCAAAATCACACAGAACATGGGAGTACCTTCCTCTGATACAAATTGAAAGTGTGTTACGTCGATCAGAGGGGGGGATGAATAGGTGATTTTTTACGAATTCTTCACTAAGGAATTTCTGGGTGAGGAAATTCCTAAGCAAATAACTACTTGCAGCGGAATAAGTACTCAGGCATAAGCATAACAGAGCAATAACATAGTCACCATGATGAAATGAAAGAAAACACACAGAGTACAGAAATTGTAAACACAGGATAAGCAGGATGAAGACACACTACTGAGGAAATAGGATTGAGAAAATAGAGAAAGTCTTCAGTCAAAGTCTTCAAATAGTAATGATCAGGTTCATCGACACATAACTGAGGAAATGAAAGGGTTGTGGAAATAGAACCAGTAGGCTTGGTGAAGACAATGATTTGGTAGACCAGTTCCCACTGCTTTGACAGTTGTACATCTGGTTGGAGCGGCTGGGTATTTAAAGTCGAGGACACACAGTCTCGGACACACAGTCCTCACCATATTCTCCTTGATCTAAGATCACACATACCTCGCCCAACAGTAGTGGTAAGTCTTCACACATGACCTCCAAACCTTCACAGACTAGTTCACTCGGCCATCCACAATTCCTCTTGGACGCTCAGACCATGACGCCTAACCGTCTGGAGGATACACAGTCCTCAAAGGTAACAAGCATCGGTTCCACACAGGAACAATCTCTTCAGTGATGCTCAATCACTTTGGGTTTGTAGGTTTGGGTTTGGTATTCGTGTTTTCCTCACTTGATGATTTTCACTCAAAGTCCTGGGAGGATGGGATGCTCTCAAATGACAAGTGTCAGTTTCTCTCGGAGCAGCCAACCAGCTAGTGGTTGTAGGGGGCGGCTATATATAGCCTAGGGAGCAGCCCGACATGATAAGACATAAATGCCCTTCAATGATATGAGCGTCAGATGGTAGGATATTTGGACAGCTAGCGCGTGGCACAACAACGGTCGGATTTGAGGTTCGAATTCCTTAGGGCTATCATGTTCCTCACTGTGTAGGCAATCCGCACTGGTGAATTCCTAACTCCTCAGTCAGAACAAGTTCCTCAGAGACCAGAAGATCTTCTTCTCTGTCACCGAATAAATTGACTGAACTGATATGAGATTTCCAATGGCATCAATCGAAGGATTGGGTAGGTGTAGGATTTTGAGATGAGCATCACATGGAAATCAGTTTCCTTAGTATTACCTCGGCCACCTTTAACAGTACGGTGTTTCCTTAACCTATAAGTCTTCAATACACCAAAATCACTAAGGGGCACTAGATGCACTTATAGAAGGAAAAGGGTTCCCGTCTAGAACATGTCTCCAACCAACGTTGCTTTTTACCCCACGGTGGGCACCAAATGTCATGGTATTTCTGCAACATATGCCAAGGGGTGGCTTATCTTGGAGGGGGGCAGGAGTACGTTGCAGGGCTCTAGAAGTGGAGTGAGCGAGACCTCGAACGCCTACGAGTCTTACCCATGTTTGGGGCTCTCCATGGAGATAACACCCCTGGTCCTGATCTGCAGGGTCTCCGCATGATGACTAGGATTAATAGAGTAACTACAAGAGTGCTCCTTGAGCTGTTTTGGCTAGAGGAGGAAGAAGGCAAGGCTGGCTCTCTTCTCCCCAAGCTATGAGTGGAGGGAAATGGAGTGTGAACCCTTTACATGGGTGAGCCTGGGGGGCTTATATAGGCCTACCCCCAGGGGTACAATGGTAATCCAGCCGGGTGGTAGGTCATGGTCGTCAGTGTGTATGGAGGCCGGGTTCTCCGTTTGCCGTTGGGGCCCGCCTCTGGTGGGCCCTGCCAGCTGCCGAGAAACCGACTGATAGGTGGGTCCTGCCGCCTGCGGGTCCCGTCGACAGCTCTTCACTGTTGCGCCATCCGTGCTGACGGAGGCTGTGCCAAGCGCGCCATGGCTACAGTGCCGCGCCGGGTGGGTCGGCAGCCGCCTGGTGGCGGTCACTGTGGCCATACGTCCGTGATTCGGGGGAGGCATGGCGCACTATAGCCATTCCCCAGTGTGTCTCTTGGTCGGGCTTAGACTCCAAGAGAGAGGACGGGCCACCTACTAGGGGCCGCCCCTTCTGTAGAGTACCGTCTTCTTGGGGTCCGCCATCTTCTAGGAGGCGGACCTCTGGTTCCAGCTGCCTTCTTGGGGCCCGCCGCCCTCTAGCAGGCGGCGCTCTGGTTCAAATCGGCCCAAATGGCCGGCCTTGCGACCAGTCGGACTGAGGGGCTTGGCCAGTCCCAAGGTCTTAAAATGTGATTAAGTGATGATGAGGCTACCCGGGGTCTATCCCCCCATCAACAATGTTCCTAACATAAGATATGAACTTATAAGTATCTAGGAATTTGAGTCAATGCATTTGGATCAAATACGAGCCCTTTGTGATTTTCCAAAGTGCATCACACAAATAGGAAAATGGTTTCTTTAAATATGGTTGAAGAAAAGTTTTCTAAAAACATGTGCAAACATCACCATGCGATAGAACATGAATTTAGGAACAACTACGAATTTGGAACACCAATTTGGACTTTATTTGAATTATGTGGAGATTTTTCAAGCTTACAAAAAAAGAAAAAGAAAAGAGTTTTAACTAAACGGGTCGGATTTGGGGGTGGCAGCAGTGTGCATCGGGTGAGATATAGTGGCGCTGCAAATGGGCCGGCCCAGCGGCTCGATCGCGTGCATAGAGTGGGGGTGATGCCGAAGGTGTACTTTCTAAGTACGCATCCCCGCAAGGGAGGCGGTTCCTGCTTGTCCCGCCTGCACTTAACCCATCACGTGGGCCAGTTCGGCTGCCGCTGCCACTTATAGGTGCGGCCCGAGGACAGGTGCTTGTAGCCCCTCCCGCCCGCGACAGAGGAGGCGGAGGCCCCGTTGGCGGGAGATTGTCGGCACCCGTGGCCACCATTCCTGGCGTCGGATGCACAGGCGGCTTCCCCGAGCCATGCTGCGTCTCGTGGTGGTTGAAGGACATGTCGGCGAACTCAACAGCGAGCCCTCCATTGTCTGGGCCAGAGGGGAGGTTGAAATCGGCGGTCCACAGTGGAGGGGAAAATTGGAGGACGGCGAGGCTTCCTAGTGGTCGTGGGGTTACTCAAGACTGGTTAGCCGGAGTGGGGAAGCAGAGGGGCTCGAATTTGTCCAGAGGCACGGCGGCGGCACCCCGGCCATGCAGGGGGCAGGAGAGCATGGGGGGAATATGGAGCTTGTTTGGGAGGTTCACGGGAGCTAGGGGGATCTAGCAGAGGTGAGAGAGAGCTCGAGGGGTTGCTCTATATGGCGGGGCGGTGGTGTACCATGGACAGCGTCCACGGACACGCTCGTTGAGCTCTGCAAAGGGAGAAGGAGGGCAAGGGAGGAGGGTCCTGAAAGAGATGCATGTCCCGAACGTCGAGGCCACCTCGGGAGACATCATCCTGACGCCAAGGGTTATCGCATGCCCTCGAAATGGGTGAGCTATAGTGTGGGAGAGCACTGTAGAATGCTCAAGAGCGCGAGCTCGACATGATGGCATTCTTTAAGTGCCATGGGTGTGTCCACTAGTTTCTGGGGTTTTTGGTGTGAGTAAACAATGAGCTTGTTGCATTGGATCCTCTAGGAGGTCTCTGGAAGAGAGGAGGTGTACAGAGAGATAATAGGGATGACCAGAGAGAGAAAGTGGGGATTTCACCCACTTATAATTGAGCTATGTCCAAGAAAAAATTACTGGAGGTAGAAGGTGATCAGTGCTAGCTGTGGTAAAAAGTTAGACTCAGGCAGAATAGTTTAAGTTGTCAAAATACTGATTTTGAAAATATGGCAGAAGGTGTCTGATCATGATTTGGGCAAGTGAATGGATTCTCCTTGACATGGTATTTAACAATATCAAATGTAATATAGAAATGGGGTTGTTCACCAAGTTTGGGCCCATTTGAAGAAAGTTGACAATGCAACTTTGGCAAACCGTAGAAATCAACAGAAATGGATTTCCCAAGATTTAGTCAAACAAATCTATTCTCGTTGATGCACCACTTGGTGTAGTGTCATTATTTAGGGGTTACAGAATGTCCACAAAAATTGAGATCAAAAAGAGATAGTTGGTAATGTAGAGTTGCTCAAATTTGGATCTGGACAAGAATGGTTTTGGGGCACTTTTGTGAACCAAAACTATTTTGATTGGAAATAAACTTTGCAAGATCATCACTTTAGGCAGATGTGACTTGCTTAAAATTTCCTGGATTTATTTGACAATACATCTTACAAAAAAATTTCAAATGCTTGAAATATGCAGAAATGGTTTGGGATGGTTCTGTCCAATATTTTTATCATGACCATGTATTGAAACTCATATATATGGACAATATATGTCTAGAGCTTCCCTAATATTTTCTCAAATATTTGCAAAACATTAAAATAATTTTAACTTATTAAAGACCATTTCTGGCCTTATGAAAATCCTTTAAATAAAATAGCAAAGTAACATTTAAGGTAATATTTTTGTGGTTTTAGGTAGTCTTATATCTAATAGGATTCAAATATAATTTTTTGAAAGATTTTTTACATCCCAAATTAAGTACTTGTAGTTCAAGCCTTAACTCATGGGTTTTCGGAAAACCTAATTTAGAAAATACTTTTTCACCAAATTATTTTTCCAAGAAAATACTATTATATCCTATACACATGGCATGATCATTGGGAAAAGTTTTGGATCAAGGAGAAGGAGTATAAGGGTTGGAGGATTTATTTGATTTTTGGAGCACTTGCAATCAGCGAACAAAAATCCAAATTAAAGTAGAGACCAAATCAACACAAAAGCTTTTGTTGGACCCAATTTTTATGCTTAATTAATCCTGAATGTTGTGTCATGAAAATCAGAGTGTGACAGACCTACCCCCTTACAAGAATCTCATCCCCTGGATTCCCAAACTAGGCGCGGAAAGGAATACAGATACTTGGATCTGGAGTAGTCTTCAGGCTCCTGTGTGGCTCCTTCTTCGTTGTGGTTGCTCCACCAAATCTTGAAGTACATGATGGTGTGGCTTCATGTGTGACATTCTGCTTTATCCAGGTTGCAAATGGGTCTCTTACGGTATGTCAGATTGGGCTGGAGGTTGATGGCTCTATGATCAATGTCCTTGTAGAGATTGGGCTAATTAGGAAATTGGAAACACTTTCATAGTTGTGTCACGTGGAAAACATTGTGCACATCGGATAACTCAGGTGGCAACTTGTGACACCCCGAGACCAATGCTCCAGATGTCTTACAATTATTCACCATCGTTGCCATGTCATTCACTTGCGTGTTGCACTTTGCCATGTAATCATGTGCATTTCTTCGGCATGTTTTTCACAACTTGCACCCGTCTGTAGTTGTCGGGTCTCCCAGTTCTCTCCATTGTTCGTTCTGAGTCCACTTACACTTGCACGTGCCCCGACACCTACGAAATACTATTTTATAGGTGGCATTAAAATGTTCTTGAAATGGGGAGAAATTCAGCGAACGGTCTTGTTATGTTGTAGGTAGACTGCCTGCCAAATTTCGTTGCATTTGGAGCTCGTTTGTTAGCCCAACCGTTAAACATATAGCAGCACTATAGCCGGTCAAATGTCGGATGTTTTCGGTATCAGGAAACTGCCGCCGGGCCTCTTTCTCTCTTCTCTCCTGCGGCCCATGGCCTTCTACATAGCCACAATCCGCCAACCTGCAGCCCACCTAGTCCCCCTCTGTCCGGAGCCACACGATCAGGATCGTACGGTCCAAAAACAGCCTCAAACCCCCTAACCCTAACCCTTTCCCTATATAAACAACTTCCCATACCCTAAATCCTTCCCTAACCTCCAACGCCACCACCTCGAAACCCATGCCCCCCAATCATCAGCGCCGCCACTTCTCCTCAAATTACGGCGCCATTCACCACCACCTCGCCACTTGGCACGCCCTGATTGGCCACGCCGCCACTCGGCCGCCGGCCGCAGCCACTCCCACTGCGCCACGTCACCAAGCCAGCCCCCTCCACCGTCACGGCCTGCCTGGCCCACGGTCGGCCCACCCTGGGCCGCAACCGGGCCCGTGCGCCCCGCGCCCCGGCGCCGCCCGACTCCCTTCGCCCCGCAGCCGTGCCCCTCCAGCGTCCCCTGCCTCCTCGCCGGCAGGAGCCCAAGCCCGTCGCCACTTTGGTCACCGCCGGCGACCTCCACGTCACGCGCCCGTGCCCGGCTCCCTTCTCTCCTTCCCTGTTCCCTCTCACCTCCAACTCTCTCTCTCTCTTTCGCAGCGAGCCGCCTCCATTGAGCTTGCAGTCGTCGTCGTTGCTGCACCGCCGACCCCGTAGTCCGTGCATCCGGGGGCCGCACGACCGGTCCATCACCTCATGTCGTCCCACGGCCGTCGCCTGCCCCAACCGGCCTCCCTCGCTCGCCGACGCACCGTCGAGGGCTGGATCCGGCGAGATCCGGTGGCCTCCGCCCGAAGTGCCCGCCCATGTCGCTGACACATGGGGCCCACACGAACCGCCCCGAGCCTCTGCCGACCCACCGAACTGGTCAGTTAACTCAAACCGGCGCGAAAACCGATGCACCTCAAGCACCTCAAACCGCCCCAGGTTCTTAGCCTCAGCCCCGAGCCGACCCATTGAGGCCAAGGTGAGCGCTGCCCCGCTATGTCACACCAATGCGCATTTTAGCCATTCGTCGCTCACTTAGTTTTTCTGTTAAAAACGATCAAGTTATTTCTGTCATTCATATCATATTTCATCCTTGTGCTGGTTGTTCTAACCATCTGTTCATCTTATGAATATGATATACATATGAAAATTGTTCTACTCTTCGTGCTCTTCAGGATGGTGGCGTTTGCATGCATAATAGGATGCATCCACATATCCTAATATTAGTTGCAAAAGTGCATGTTGCTGTTAACTACTGAAAACTGATAAAACTTGCCCTTTTGTTATTTTCATGTGATTTAGTGCATACACCATATGAGCATCTTGTCAGCATGTGTTTATGGTGAGTGCAACAAGCTTGAAAACATGCCTAGTCAATGTTGCTGATTTCAAATTTGTTATTTTCACTAAGTTAAAATTGTATGTTATAAAACTTGTCATCTTTGGTGGATGATTCCATCTAATCCATAGCTCATGTTCATATGATTACTTGATGGGATTTGCTATATATTATGTATACTTTGATTTGATGCCCTTGTGATATAAACTTGTTGTGGCTAGTCTCTTTCTTGCTCTCAATATGCCATCATGTTAAATATGTCAATTTGTTAACAACATGTTCCATTTGGTAAAAATCATAGTAATTTATCTATGCATCATATGAAGTTGTTCCCATGCAGTAAGTTTGAGTATGCCATGTATACTACATGTCCATGTCTTTTGCACAAATATTAAAAATACTATGTTTTATGTTATGTGCCTCCGAACTCAGCATTATAATGTTACTGTTTTGCATTCCCAGATTTCACCAAGTCTGAGGATCAGCTTATTTCATGTTTGCATCTTGTCTTGATGAATGCCATGAACCTGTTTCTCCTATGTGTATGACATTTTGTGTGTTTTGAGCTCCATGATATATACTAGCATGGTATGCCTTTTGATGCCATATTCTAGCAGTGTAGCATATTTGTTTCATGCCTCCAACATGCCATCATATTAACTCTGCTCATGTATATGCCTAGTTTTTCAGAACTTCGCATTCTGCATTGATCATAGTAAATTAACCATGATGCTTATGAACCTAAATAGTAAGGATGAATTGAAGAATGTTATCTCTAATTTAAGTTCATATTAAGTTTGTGCCCATTTGGGTCTTGTAGCATGTTGTTTTGATGCTTGCAATATGCCTAGTTGCTGTTTTGGAAAGATTGTTGTTCAAACTTGCTTCGAGTGTATCTGCTGATCTGTTGTTCCGTTTTGATCATGTCCTATATGAAACTTGCTTAGAATTGAAAATAATTTCATAATATCTTGTTTCATCTATATTTTGAGTGCTTGTGGATGATGTTTGCATGCATTTTACATCAATGCCATGTTAAACTTGTTTACCTCATAACTTCTAGACCGTAGCTTCGAATTAAATGATCTACATATGTAACTTGCTTAGAAAAACACGTAGACCATCGTGGTGTACTTTAACTTGCTGTTTAACAACTTTAACATTGTTCTTTAATCAGATCAGTACCAAATTCTAATTTTGCATATGGGATTTTCCGAAATTGTTATGTGTTGTTTCCGGCCTCATTTAAACTTGCTTTGATGTGGGGTTCTTTCATACATCATATCTTGCCATGAGAAACTGAATTTGATCTTGTTATGCATCATACTTGGTTGTGCATCATGCCTTGTTCATGTGTTGTTTGTTTGCTATGTTGTTTGCTTCTTTCCGGTTGTGCTTGTTCTCGATACATTAGTGGAAAAAGTGATAGCCACAACTTCCGTTGGTGGCGTAGCATTTTACATCCGCGCCAGCACTATTTTTTCAAATAGTGCTGGTGTAGGCGAAATACGTAAGCCGACTTTACAAGCATAGTGCTAGCATTGATTATTTTGTAAACGCCACAAATCTATTGGCCCATATACACTCACTGTTTGGAAACCTCTGGTAACGTTGGTTTATTTGCATGCCATAGTTATTTTGTTAGCACTCGCGTTTTTTTCTTTGCACGCCATAGTATATAATTATATTACGCTTTTTTCATCATTTGGCATGTGATTAGCTATGGCGTTGCCATTTTATCCAACGCCAGCAATGACCTAGTAAAATACATAAGTCCACCACTCGCTCTCATATCAAACCCCACTCGACCCGGTCGTAGCTAGACACAACTCCCGTTGGACCAAAGCCGCCGCCGCCCCTGTCGCCGCCCCTCGCCGGCACCAAGGTTAGATCCACTCCTCCGTTCGCGCGGACACGCCAAACGACCAGAAATTGTAGTGATAATCGTCCGATTGCTGTTGTGTCTCCCCTCCATTGGCGGATCTGAGCAAGTTCAGTATAAACTTATAGAATGTGTTATGTATATTCTTCAAAGTTATTATTTTAGTTTTCTTTACACATTTATGTATAGGTTGACTGGTATATGTAAATCAAATAGCTTTGCATACTGAAGTTATTCTTATATATGATAGTATGTGTATGTATAGAGGTTAGTTTGCTATATCCTATTTATCAAAATAGATTCATAATTTTATCTATTCTACTTAATTAACAAAATCATGTCTTTTCAACACATGCACTATTCACTATAAAAGTATCTGACGTTGTTTTGATACAGCTCACACCAAGTATTTGGTAATGAAACATTGCAAATCATATCTTTCCAACACATGAACTATTTTACATTGCATATTATCTTTATCGTAAATATATGTGATGTGTTTGTAGGTCATGGCCAATTCTGTAGGAAACAACGAGTTGGTGTGCGATGTGGACATGGCCAACAATGAATTCTTAAACACTTTTGAGTATGTCATCAAGAGTGTGCAAGGGGCAAATGACGATCTAAAGGGAGATATTAAAGAGCTACGCAAGTATGATGTTCGGCTCGTTCATGATACTAATCAGCTTAGGTATGAGAGGGATAAGCTCGTCGAGGATCCGGATAAACTGAAGGAGGATAGGAGACGCCTCAGGGGTAAGAGGATTGACCTAAAGATGGACATAGATCATTTCAGAAGAGAAGGAGAGGCAGATAGAAAGAAGCTGATGCAGCTGGGCATACTCCTTGCTGAAGATTAGTTTTTAAGTACCTAGCTAGCTCGTCTTATTAGTTGATGAGGATCGAGTAACTAGAGCACTTGAGTGAACCGATGTGAAGTTTAATATCAACTTGTTGAGTTCATGAGCCTCTTTATGTAATGATTATCTCTTAAGTAAGTACCTAGTGTTGATGAGTATATAGTGTGTAGTAGTATCTATTAAGTAAGTAGCTAGTGTTGATGAAAAACCATTTGCTGGCGTTGGACAAGTAGGCACGCCAGAGTTATGATGGACTTAGTGTAGGCGCTAGACTGTTGATATGCCAGCACGATGTAGGATACTGCTGACGTGTCCTCCAGCACCACCACTACATTTTAGCAATGGCGCCATATTAGTGGTGTTGTGTGTCTATGCTAGCAATGCTGTTTTTGGCACGCCATAGCTAGGCTTTTGCGCACTATCGATAGTTCCAGTTTTGTTGTGATTGTGAGGACTCGTTCGACTACGTGCTTCGTCTACTTCATGGACTCGATCTTCTTCCGAGCGGGATTTCAAGCAAGATGACTGTTACCCTGGATATTACAACTATCTTGGCTTTGCTAGTTGTCTCGATGCTATCGCTATGTCGCGCTACCTACCACTTGTTTGTCAAGCCTCCCAAATTGCTATGAAACAGCCTCTAACCTTTTCCACCTTCCCAGCAAACCGTTGATTGACTATGTTACCGCCTTGCTCAGCCCCTCTTATAGCGTTGCTAGTTGCAGGTGCAGTGCAGGTTGTTCCATGTTGGGACATGGATACCATGGGATATCACAATATATATTATTTAATTAATGCATCAATATATTTGGGTGGAAGGCTCGGCCTTTTCCTAGTGTTTTGTTCCACTCCTGGCACCATAGTTTCTGTCATACCGGTGTTATGTTTCCTAACGAGCGTTCCTAACACATGTCGGTTTATGGGGACCCCCTGACCAATTGCTTAGGGAAGAACTCTACCAGCAAGGCCCAACATTGGTTTTAACATTTGCCAACATAATAATAGTAAAATTAATTAATTAAAGCATAGGGTCTGATCACCTCGAGGATCCTTAATTCCACATAATACAGGGGGCCAGTGCTGCTGGTGCTGGTCCAAACTAGAGCCCATTGAAGCGCCACCACGGGGAAACTCGAGGACAGGATTTAGTTGTAAGAACTGCTCATCCGTCGTGTCTTGAGAATGAGATACGCGGCTCCTATCGGGATCGTCGACATGTCAGGAGGTCTTGCTAGTTTAGTTTTTACCTTTGTTTGAGAGGAAGATCCATCGGAATTCCTTATCGTAAGCATCATGTTCTTCATGGTGCGAGGATGTTCCATCGGATGCGTGTGGAATTTTTAATGGATCACTTGGAGAACCCCTGCAGGGTTAAATCTTTTGAAGAGACATGACCATGGTTATGTGGTATATGGGAATTTATAATATCCGGTTGTAGAGAACTTGACACCAGATCCAAAATAAAATACACCAACCGTGTGCGTAACCATGATAGTCTCTTTTCGAGTGAGTTCGAGAAGAGAACATGGCGGGGTTATGTTTGAATCGTAAGTAGTTCAGGCTCACTTATTGATCGTTACTAGTTTGTGACCGTTATGCGTACTTGCTCATCTTACTCTTGTACTCGTAAGTTAGCCACCATACAATACTTAGTGCTGTTGCAACCTCACCACTTATCCATTCCATACCCATTAAGATTTTCTAGTTTTGATACCCATGGTAATGGGATTGTTGAGTCCTCGTGGCTCATAGATTACTACAACAACAGATGCAAGTACAGGTAATGCGATGATATGGTGTGAGAATGATGATTGCTTGTTTTGGAGTTCTTCTTGTGCTTCTTCTTCTTCTTCTTCGATTGCGGGATAGGTTCCTGGTCGGCGGCCTAGGCTATCAAGGTGGATGACATATGTGTTTTTTATTTGATTTCACCTGTGGTCAGATGTCGCTCTTTTGTATGATGTTTGCTACATACCAATGTATTCATATGGCATTTGTATGCCTTTGTATGTATCCCCAGCTATTATGTAATGGTACGATGTAATGATATCCACCTTGCAAAAGAATCTTCAATATGTGGCTCTATCCTTGGTTGGGCCTTCGAGTTCACCTCGGATAGGATCACGTATTGGGTGTGACAAGTTGTTATCAGAGCCTCGACCAACCATAGGAGCCCCTTGATTGATCATAGAATGGTTGTTGTCAAGTATAGAAGAAAACTACTTTTTCGGAGTCTAGTTATCGGAGAGTAGGAATTTTTTTTACTCCTCATCCCATTGTCGCTCTGGTGAGGAATCATGACGTTGGTGTTTTAATTCTAGTCCTCATCCCCTTCAAATTTTCTTTAGGATCACGCGGTTGTTTTTGATCATTGCGTTGTCAACCCTTTTCAACCGGTGCACTTCTCTTCAAGTTACTCCATCCTCTTCATCTTTTGCAAGATCAATTCTTAGTTTTCTCAACAGAGTCTGTTTCCCCATGCCAAGTTGTTTTTTTTCTTTTCCCACCCACCCACCCCTTTTTCTTCCTAGAGTTTGAAGCCTCTAATCGAGCATCCACTCTATTCGAGTGAAGCCTCTTCACTCTTTCCTTTTTCCGGTGGATTGAATCCAAATTTCGTGGGTTCATCGTATTCCTTTCCTTGCCTCAAGTGTTTCCCCTTTCTGGTTCTCCTCTCGCCATTTAATCGTTAAGGAGTGCTGAAGCTATCACAGAAGATTCGTGTTTGCATTCAAGTTCATTCTAGGTTGTCACATCATAAGTCTTTCAATTGCTCCAATGCATCATCTCTCTTCTTCAATCATTTTCAACGGTGCTTCTTTTTAGTGGGCCCTAACCCACAGGTTTATCCCCAGGATCTTCTAATTTTTCCGGAGTTATTCTCTAATTCTTTCCAAGTTTGACGTAAGAAGGAATTTTCATCAGTCATTGCCTTCTCCAAGATCGCTTTCAAATTCTTTTCATTTTTTCATTCAACCTTTCTATACTTCATTGTTTTGGAGTGTCCCAATAATTTTGGTGGTGTTCCTCATCGTGTTCTCAACATTGTTCTAGGTCCATTCTCTTGAAGATTCATAGTTCTAGCTTCATTCCATACTCAAAATTGTTTCCGATTATGACACTACTGCAAGATGCTGCTAACGCGGCACTACGATCAGAGACCCTTTGACGAAACTGTGTGAGATCCATTAATCGCAAACGGTGATGTAAAAAATGTCAAAAAGATGCAAAACGTTTGCGATGAATCATACATCAAATATGGTATAGATTTTAGTTGCGTGTGCGATGTGGGGCATACAGTTGATCCATACGAACTGTGTGCGATGATAATGAATAACAGAAATGGGCAGTCAGATCTAGGTGTGTGCGATATATGACATATAGTTTGCTCCGATGAACCGTTTGCGGTGATTGAGGTGAACACAAATGATTCTGTGTAACAACATGTGTGTGATACCCGGCAAACAGGTCGGTAATCAGAATTGTGTGCCATCATTATAGACAACCCATACGGTTTTTTTGTGAATTGTGTGCTCGTTAGGGCACAAAGTTCAACAAACCAACCTTTGGGCGATAATGTAGAAGATCTTTGTCGAATACATATTACTAACCGTCGACAATGAGATTGATAGGATAAACAGAGATAAAAAATTAATATGAGCGAACAGAAATAGAGATATATATACAGTCTGCTTAATTTAGTCCTTCTTGTTGTTGTTGTTGTTGTTGTTGGATGGCCCCGAGACATTGTCTTGGCGAGGACGCTTCTTGCCGCTGACCGTTGGCTTTTCGTCGCCGCTGCTGGCGTCATCGTCGTTGCTTTCGTCGTCCTCCTCCTCGTTCGACAATTCCTCCTCCTCATCGTCGTCATCCTCTTCTCCGTCATCCGAAAGCTCCTCATTCGTCTGGTTGTCGTCTGACGACTCCGGAGGTGGTGTCCCTTCCATGAACCGAATATAATCAAGGTATGGGCTCGACGCCGGACTCATGGAAGACGAGCGAGATGATTCCGATATTGACCTATCATCGGGCGCCAGACTGCTGGCTGAACTGTTGTCCTCATTGTCACTCGACATGGATGTAGAGTGTGTGCCAGTGTGTAGCGCGGCCTGCCGGGGACGATGAAGATGGTGGACACTTAAGCGGGGTATGCAGAGAAGAGGAACTGCCAATTGAAGTGGGGTTTTTTTGCGAGGGGCAGGTGGTGGGGGCTGATGCGGAGGTTGACGTATTATCTAACCGCTGATATAATTAACCGCAATTATTTCTACCCAGTCACTCCAAATTCCCGGGGTTGCGCAGGACTCCTATTGGCTATTAGCCTGGTTTCCTTTTTCAGAGGAACGAGTTTTGGGATTATGCACCGGTACCAGTACGAACAAAGTAGGAAAGTTGGAAAGCAATACATTGAGCTCTTCTTATTGATAAAGCTAGTAATAATCAAACTAGAAAGGAAAACAAAAAAGACAAAGGAAGATATCTGCACGAATCTTCGCGTAACATCAATGGCGTAGGACCTAGATGTGCATTACTTAGAGCACATGTAGATGTGCTTTAGCAATACTGTCAAACAAAACCCCTAATAATCATTGCAAACAACGCATAGAAAAATTGCTTATGCGACAACCACAACTACACATGCTAGTTCCTTGTCTCTTGCTTTCATCTGTTGCCTGTGATTGATCTTTATTGCTTCATCGTACTGAGTGTACACTCCAGATCATCCAGTTTCTTCTTCATCTTTATGTTATCTTCTGTGAGCTTGGTGATAACACTCCGAGCCCTGCCATGCCATTCTTCATCCAACCAGTTAACAAAGGCACAAGCCTCATATCCCTGCCAATGTTAATTAGTATTCTGTTTTTCAGTGGCATTGACTCAAGTTAAATGATGAACTTAGCACTAACCTCTAAGGGGAAATTGAGCTTTTGGTACTTCTTGGTGGCTCAAAACTCGGAGTCGAACTCGTGTTGCAGGATCTGGAGTCGTGCTCCGGATCCGGCGACAGATCGCTTTTCTTGGGGGGTCATTCAGGACGGATTCAACAAGGAGCTACTTTGGACATGCTAAAAAATATCGGGATAGATTGGAACCTGACAGTACGATCTGTATCCGTGGTACACTTGCCTTCTGATGACCCTAGGCAAGTGCTCGGCGGTGATCGTTGTTGTGGCGGCGATACGAGAAGGAGTAGCCGCACTAAAACCATCAGCACCACTCGTCTGCATTCCCCCAATGTCAGCTCCACGTGAGAGAATTTCGAGGCTATGTAGGGATTTGGGGAACTAGGGAAACTATGGGGATAAGCTAACGGTCGGGAACTACTTATGGAACTATATGTTGGAGTATACGGCACACTGTTTATACAAGTCGTTTGTGTTAGGTATTACAACATCACACACAATTTCCGCACCAAACCGTATGAGAAGACAACGTATGTGAGACATGGTTGTCGTTACATAATCGTATGTGATGTACTACCCTGTACCTATAATTGAGTTATACTAATACCATGTAAATAGCCGCTCTGCGGATATCCGTCAAAAAAATAGCCACTCTGCATATAGATATGGAGGTGGCGGCCTACGCAATGGCTATCAGAGAAGGGGTCAATCCTCGGTCGGTGGCGGTGGTGGCGTCATAGAAGGTCAATCCTTGGTCTGCGGCGGGAGATAGGAGGAGCTCAACCATCGAGGTCGGTGGCGGCGTGACTCAGGCACATCCATCATGGTCGATGGAAGGATAGTGGAGGTCAAACTTCAGGCAGCAGCCGCAGTAAGATTTGCTCCTCGACCCTGCTGTCTTGGCGTGCCACCACATCACGCTTCTCTGTCTCCTGGGTGGAGGTCGCCACATGGCTAATTAATTAAGGTATTCTTTTTGTGAGTGGCTTAATTAAGGTATTCAATTCCTAAGGGTAGTGATGTACTCTGTGTGTAAATTGACTGGCCATTAATTTTTGTCATTGCACGTGTGGATAACAATATGGAGCGCCCTTAGTAATTATGAAAATAAAGCCTTGTGATTTACGCACGCATCATTGGGCAGTATTTAATCCGTGTATTAATGTTGTTGTTTTGTTTTTAATTACCATTCGTGTGGTGCAGATGGAACGATCTCAATGGATGAAGAATCAGAAAACCGCAGATTTTATCAGTGGCATGACAGAGTTCATGAATTTGGCTGAAAGTACAAAGAGGAGAATTAGTGATGCAAATTACATCATGTGTCCATGTACTGCTTGTGCCAATACAGAGTCACATGAAGTTGCAGATGTCTAGTGGCACTTAGTCTCTGTGGGATTCATCGATGGATATACACGTTGGACCAGACATGGTGAAGAGAACGTCATGGATGAAGATACCCAGGGCTGTGAGATGTCAAACCCCGATCAGTGTCACATGGATGTTGAATCTAAGTCAAAGGCGTCAAGTTACCAATGGAATAGCGGAAAGCCGAAATGCCCACTTGAAAACCAAGACGCCGACGCAGATGAGGACGATCTTGATATGCCAGATTTTGTTGTTATGATTGCAGATTTCAAAGGCCCAAAAAAGGATATGATTGGGTATAAGGATCTGCCAACCATTGCTGCGGACTCCAAGAAAGAATTGTATCCAGGTTGCAAAAAGAAATATTCTGGGTTTATTGCCACCCTGGCGCTTCTCAGATTTAAAGCAGCAAACGGTCTTTAAAACAAGGGCTTCATAGACATGTTAGGTCTTTTCAAAGAAATACTTCCGGAAGATAATGTGCTCCCGAGAAGCACGAATGAAGCGAAGAAAATTGTTTGCCCATTGGAACTTGAAGTATAGAAGATACAGCTTGTGTGAATGATTGTATATTGTACCATGGTGAGTACAAATATTTGTGTGCATGTCCCAAATGAAAGCATATACGATACAAGCGCAGGAGAGCAAAGGACAAGTACAAATTTAATGACGAGATCAAGAAATGAATCCCTTTCAAGGTTGTTTAGTACTTGCCTTTAATTCCAAGGTTGAGGCGTATTTTTGCAAACCCTAGAGAGGCAAATAGGTTGTGGTGGCATCATGATGAGCAAATTGCGGATAATTATATGAGGCACCCGAAAGATGGGGCTCAGTGGGAATTAATCGACAACAAGTTTGAAGACTTTGCCAAGGATCCTAGAAGTATAAGGCTTGGGGAGTGTACTAACGGGATGAATCCTTTTGGCGATATGAGCGCCAATCATAGCACATGGCTGGTGCTTCTGTGCATATATAACCTAGCTCCTTGGTTGTGTATGCCGAAAAAAATACATTATGATGTCAATCATTATACAAGGCCCAAAGCAACCTATAAATGACATCGACATTTACTTTCAGCTACTGGTAGAAGAAAGGCTGACATTGTGGATAGATGCACCTACTGTAAAATGTTATGATGCTTACAAAAAGGAGATTTTTGACCTACATGTGATGCTGGTGCACACCATTCAAGATATGCCAGCATTAGGGAACACATCAGGGTAGAAAACAATGGGAGATGTAGGGTGTGTCACATGCATGGATATGACAGCTAGCATAAGACTTCCCAACTCACGCAAAACCATGTACTTGTGTCATTATACGTTCTTACGGAAAAATGACCCATACCATAAGATGAAAGCTGAATTTGATGGTACGGCAGAGGTAGGTGTGGGCCCAAGACCCTACGATGGGGAGGTGGTCCACAACATGGCTAAACAAATTAATGTTGTGCTTGGCAAGAGTCATGCTTTGACGGCAAAACAAACACTCAAGGGTCAAGTGTTTAAGAAGAAATCAGTCTTCTGGAAATTTTACTAGGAGATTCTACATGTATGTCATTGCATCGATGTCATGAACGTAGAGAAGAATGTATGTGAAAGCATCCTTGGTACTCTGCTCAAGATTAAACGTAAAAGAAAGGATGGTGAGGGTTCACAGCTCGATATGCTTGCTAATCAATCAAAATGCAAGAGTGAAGCAGAAGATGATGACTAATATATCAAAGCTCGCCATAGTTACAATTTCAGTACAAAAGAAGCAACACAGTTCCTCACCTTTTTGTTGTCAGTTAAGACACCCTCTTCCTACTCCGCAAACATTAGAAGTCTCGTGGATGTGAGCTCAAGTAAAATGAAGTTGGGACACATGAAGTCACATGATTGCCACGTAATGTTGACACAAATCCTCCCGGTGGCCATCAGGAATCTGATGGACAAAGATATAAGAAACACACTCATGAAGTTCTGTGATTTCTTCAACCAACTATGGCAGAAAGTTGTAGATCCTAAAGAGCTGGATCATATGCAAGATGATATTGCAAGAATATTGTCCAAACTAGAGATGTTTTTACCACCATCATTCTTTGATGTCATGGTCCATCTCACTGTGCACCTTGTCAATGAGATAAAGTATTGTGGTCATGTGTTTCTTTGCAACATGTATCCCTTTGAGCAGTTCATGGGAATACTGAAGCGCTTTTGTCGGAACCGAAAGCATCCAGAGGCAAGCATCCTACAAGGTTATATGGTGGAGGAGGTGGTTGAGTTTTGCACCGAATACATGAAACAACGACCTATAGGTTTTCCCCTCTCTCGCCACAAGGGAAGGGTGAAAGGTAAGCCGGTCCTTGCTGGCACGCAAATGGCTGCACCGGAGAATTGGCAGGGAAAGCCCATTTGATGGTACTGCTTAACGGCCCAGTTCTCAGCGCTCATGCCGAAGAACACTTGGCGGAGATACGCCAAAACTTATTACCAATGGTGCCTTCTTCAGATGTGGAGATGAAGGAGCACACTTAGAACTACGCCGAATGGCTGAAGAAGCGTTTGGCACAAGGATCCATCGATGACAATGCTACGTGGTTGGCACAAAAGCCATCACCTACGATGTTGACGTACCAAGCATATGACATAAATGGATACACATTCTACACTGAGGAACATGATGAGAAGGCCTCATATCAGAACATCTCTGTTTGAATAGAATGCATGACTGTAGATGAAGTTTATAAAAGGGTATACTATGGAACCATCAAACGGATTTGGGAGCTTGACTATGTGAAAGTTAAGGTGGCATTATTCAGGTGCGCATGGATCCCTCTTGGTCATGTAAAGGTTGATGATTATAGGAAGACTTGTGTTAACAGGACAATGATGGCATATCACGGGGACCCGTTCATTCTTGCTAGCGATGCTACCCAAATTATCTTTGTGGAAGACCCCTTGCGTAAGAACTGCCATGTAGTGATGCATGGGAAGCGGAGGGTACTGGGTGTCGACGATGTTGCTGATGAGGAAAGTACGATGAATTTGATGAGTTGCCAACCAAGGGATCACGCACCCGTGTAACAGAGAAGAGTAAAATCATCAGAAAACCTAAGTTCATTTGGGGTCAACGTAATGATCCCAGTTCCCCCATGTACATGGGAATTAAGGTGTAAGACTAGTCTTTATGCCTACCCTGCAACTTAATTCGTTCAATTTAGAACTATCTCGTGTACTGAATTTGTAAGTTATGCCCAATTTTTTGTTGATGTAAGAACCGTTAATATGTTGACCTTGATATGCTGTCAGCTCAGGCAATGAATATGAACTGTTTTTTGTTGTTATTATTATTATTATATCATTGAGGTAGCACACTCAGCTGATCTCATTATAGTATGTGTGAACAAAAATATGCAATCTGGTTTGCGAATAGCACACGGTTCATTGATGGAAGACCTGTGCTGACCAAACCCCGCCCATAATCTGAGTTGTGCTTTCTGATTGGCCAGAACCCAAACCCCACGGATCGTACGTCTGCACCGTTTTATGCTCCCAGATCAAACGGTGATCCTCATCCCTTTCGACAGCACATGCAGTTCCGGTTGTAATTTTATTTTTATGCACAAAATGCAATTCAAAAAATATCTTAAATATAGATAATGATACCTGAAATGCACTAGAAAGGAAAACCCGTGGTATAATGGTGATTGCGTACCATGGAAATTTTCATGAGGCCAAACGATGAAGTTACCGGCCACATGACTTTGAATTGACACGTCTCCTTTCAGAAACCATGATCCTTCGTGTGAGATGTTCTGGTTTGGAAGGAGTGATCATCAAAACTTGTGCCAAAATTTACCAATGTTCTTCCACAGGGTCGTAAAAGCACGCCACGGGCACACATCGATTTTGATGATGTCTGAACTCCATCTGAATTTCCTGTAATTAAAATACCAACTAGGCCTACGCTAGTGGTCGCACCTCATGGCCGAAATGTTTGAAACTTGTCCCCACTTCTCAAACAAACAGATGAAAACTCGCAACATGAGGCACAAATGATGTGTACACCTTCTTTGCTAGGCTGATCATAATGGGATATCATAGCTAGTATCATTCATGCCAACTAGGCAATTTTGATGAGTTGTCATAGAATTAAATGAATAAAGAAAGGTTTAAGTATCATATCATGAAACTGTATCATAATAAATGCTATGCTACTATGTGTCATGCAGGACAATAAATAAAGTACTATGTGATAATATGCATTAGTGAGGTAGCTAGTATACACTACACAAAAAATACACTTTCGTGATGATACGTGTTTTCACAGTAGGTCACGTTTTCTGTGATGCATGTACATCCATGACGATTTTATGACAGAATAAAGATACTCATACTTGTGCTGTCGTAGAAGGTTTCCATGACATTACCAAAATTATTATCACGGAAGTTTCCACTTCCATGACTATAAATTATGCGTCATAGAAGTGCTTTCGTCAAGGGTGACCGACACGTGGCATCCACCATAACGGGTCGCCGTTAAGCTATCGGCTCCGGTTTTGGATCTGATTACCCGTTGACAGCCCGACCAATGGGCATTTTCCACGTGTAAAATTATCATTGGCTATAGAAACCATGTGTCAGCACCCGAAAAGGATAGATGTCTACCGCCCAATGGACAGGAGGCGTCTATCATACATCGACACATGGCAAAGCCCAACAACGGCCCATTTAGGTTAAAAAGGCTGGCCCCGTCAAAATTAGCAGGCTGGCCCATTAATGGCCTTCTTGTGGATGGCCCATTCGCAGTTAAGGCCCGTACAGCTATTGTAAAATTGGCCTGTCAACGGCCCGTTTTAAACTTGTCATCATCGCGGCCCATGATCACTTCTGGCTCTTTAACAGTCTGCTAAGTATTTTGGCCGAATTACGGCCCAGTGTGTTTTCGGTCTGTTAAAGGTCCTGCTTCATCCGAGCCCATTTTTTGGCCCTTGAAACTTTCGCCCATAAACGACTGTCAAGGATTTGGGTCATATTTGGCCATGTCTGACATTGGGCCTGTTAGAGGCCCACTGTAGATTTGGGCCACTTCCAGCCTGTTGTTACTTTCGGCCTGTTAACGTCGGACGAAATCCATGGGCCATATATGGCCCAATGTCACATCGGGCCTATTAATAGCCCATATAAAACTGATACTAATCAAGCCTGACTGAACATCCGGCCTGTTAAAGGCCTGTGTAGTAGGTCGGCGCATTTACGGCCTATCTGAATTTCATCCTCTGAACGATCTGCATTGTAAATGGGCCAACATGAGTTGAGATACATTTCGGCCTGCTAATGACCAGTGGGTTATTTGTCGCAATCACAGCCCAGTCTAAATTTCAGCCTATTAAAGGCCCATGTTACTTATGGGCTCGAGACAGTTACACATGTTAACCTCTTGTTGTTCTGAGGGCCCAAATTATGTTTAGGCCTGTTAAAGGCCCACTTGGTGCACAGGCCTACCAAAAATATGAAAGCTTATGCTGATTTAGGCCCAGATATTTTTAGTGGGCTACATGCAAATTCCGGCCCATAATCATTTTTAGCCCAATTGGAATGGGCCTAACGGATGTTCGCACATTGTGCTCCTACGAAGCTTTCAGCAGAATACATTACTAAGATAAACCTACACTATACAAAAATAGCATCGTAATTTCTATAGCCTTTTGCAGCACGATAAATGTTGTATCACAACTGAATAAATTCCAGCCATACAACAAAAGGCATGTTGGCATAAAGTATATAGTCCTTGCAGATAAAAGCACCATCAGTTGTATAGAAGCAAAGATCATTTGACCTGAGTGCTACTGTTTCAGGCTGTAGAATCTGATGGAGCAGCATGATCATCCCCTTTTTTCCACCTTTGGTATTGAATAGCGAAGCAAATTTCTGATAGTCTGGTTCAAAACCATTCATATCTTGATGACATTTCTCAACCACTATTCTTGTTTCCGAAACGACATCCATTAGGAATTGGACTTGTGTCTGGAGCACAGATATATCACTCTGTCTAGGCGGAAGATTTTGTTCAGTAGGCTATTTGGTTGACGTTACCTTCACAATCAACCCAGAATTACGCATGAAGGTGCTTTTTGCACTGTTAGTGGAGAGATACTGACGCATTGTAGCAAGAGGTGACATTTTGCCTGTGGTAGCCTCATCACCTTCAGGTGGATGTGGTTGTTCAATCATTTGCTCCATAGCTTGTTAAAACTTTGAAATTGTAAATTAGTGTAACAGATATGTTACTAATGAGATAAAAACAAACAAAGTAGGTTTCACATTTATACATAACTTATTTTGGTGAACTACTGTAATACATTAGCATGTATTGTAGTACTACATAATAAAATCACTTTCGAAACATATGTCCATGTAGCATGCCTATTGTATTGTCTATTTCCTCACATTCGTTGACATGTAAGGATAAAGAGACATGGTTTAAAATAGGATGAACATAGTGGGGCATCATTCATATCATGGGAAAATAGATATCAAACAAACAGGCGATTGTATCATTGTGTGGGCATGTGAACATCACAACTAGATTACATATCAAGACCAAAAGAATATCCTTCCTCTCTTTTAAACCGTGTAAGGTGAAATGATACGTTAAGACAACTATGTATAAAAGTGAACCGAGTAACTCACATTGGTTGCAAACCAAGCAGTTAAATGAACACGTCACAGTAACAAGCAGTTCAAAGGCAGGAGGAGTAAGGACTTACAAAAGCGACTTGAACTGGTGTGCTCATGCCCTTCATCTTGCTTGTGGCAATAGTTGAAGATTTGCACTGCATTCGGTTCAGGTTCTTTTTGGTCTGCATGGGCTTTCCTCTGTATTTGGAACAAGTCAATATACATATGATAATATGGCACAGAAAAAAGAAGGAAGTAACAGCTGCTTACAAGATCCTCGAAATGTGCAATATAGCTACGAGATACTGTTGTCTGTTGGAATTTCACTTTAAAACGGTTGGTCTTGTTCTTCAAATAGTTAGCCTAGAAGAGTATACACTTGTAAGGCACATAAGTAAATACAAGTTCGGTATGTGATATGATCAAATACATATACCCTACCTCATACTTTGGATCAGGCCAGTGTTTAACAAGGGTTGTCCAATCTTCATCTGTAATATATTCCACTTGAGATGTTTGGGCGATTTCATTGTTAGCCTTGCCTTTAAAGTGAGTTTTCCTAAGGTGATAACGATACTTTCGCAGAGTAGACTGAAAAACATGAGTGCATGCTTGTTTAGTGGCATCATCTTTCGGATCCAACTTGAACCTCATCTGTTGAAAAAAGAATGTGAGTCTTATTAGTAGGAAGCTAGAAAGTATGGGACAGAGCAAGACAATATTACAAATTGCGATGAATAACATTAATTACGGATAAATGGTCAAGGAAGGTGTTCAACTCGGTATCGTCTTTCTCATTCCTGTACTAGATCCATGTTGGGAGGATACGTGCATGACACCTAATGGCAACGACTGCCTCTAATACTAACTTGGATGACTCTGTAGCATCACATGGCCTTTTCAAACCTGCCTCAAAATGGATCTCCATTCTTCCTCCTTTAGATTTTGTTAATGTGTCAAGCATTATCCCTGATGTCTGTTTCCACTTGCGCTGTGGTGCTAGTTCAAGAACGAATATGGAAAGTGTTAGTGCACATCAAACTGTGAGAGTACATATATAGGAGGATGCAACTGCAACTTGACTCGGTCAGGTACCGTCTTAGTGTTGATGCTCATGAGGTTCATCAGATCATGCCAAGTCAAGTTGTGTCAGCAGTGCTTTGAAAGTAGTATTAGGTGTTAAGGCAGCTTGGGAACTTGCCAGTTGTGGAGCAAACGAATGAGTAACTCATTGAGATGCCGGTACAGTTGAAGCGGATGTTGCAGCTGGTGGAGCAGGTGATACTGTGTTTGTAGATTTAGCCGGTGGACTTGGACCTTCTACTGTAGTATAAGTACCAGCAGAATCTCGAGGGCAGATCCTTTTCTGTTGCACCCGACGAGTAACACCATTCCCTACTATATTCTTGTCCCTGCTCTTTATTTACCTTGCCATGTCAAGCCGTACCCACAACACAAAATAATAAAATCGCTCTTCAGAACTCATTGACACATGAGACAGACAAGCAATACTTTGATGTAAGACAACTGTATGAGGATGGAATATGTAAGAAAAACAGGACGGCATGACATATTCACAGCTACGATGTGTAAACTAAGCAAAAGGATTTTCAAGAAAATAGAAGTAATGCAAGCTAGACACCATAGGAAAGATGCAACCAATATCACTCTGCCAAGTTAAAAGTGTCTTGTCATAAGTGCCATTTCGAAAAATGAGAAGCAATACAACCTAGAAATCAATGCAAGATGCAACCACTATCAAATTGCCATGTTAAAAGTGTCCAGTCATGAGTGACCAATGTGGGATACACAACATCAGTACTTTGATGTAAGAACATGCCATGATAGATAGATGCAGTGTATTCTAGACACAGAAAGGCATGTCACATGCACATGTATAACTTATATACTCAGTAGGTTCAATTTACTTAAAATAGAAGAAATATAGGCTAGACAACATATGCAGCATGAAACAAATTATCACACTATCAACTTAGAGCAAGCACCTACGACGGTGGAGTACGGGAGATGAACTCATCATGTAGACTTGGGACTTCAACTGCATTAGCAGTAGTAATATGTTTACTGTCTAGCCTTGCGTTGTCTTGTGAATCTTGTTGGGAGGATAGCGGAGTAGAATCTGTAGAAACCCATTGTTTGAGTTGTTCCAAAGGACCACCATCATCCACTGCCATACTAATTTCCTTCAGCTATATTGATTTTGCATTGTGAAGTCAAACCGATAAGAAAAAGGAATAAAATTCGATCTTCAAAAGTCATTCATGCATGATACTGACGAACACTACTTAGATGAAAGAAAAACACATGATACAAGGATGGAATATGTACGAAAAACAGGACGGCGTGACATATTCACACCTATGATGTGGTAACTAAGCAGAAGGCATTTCAACAAATTAGAAACAATGCAAGCTAGACACCATATGAAAGATGCAACCAATATCACTTTGCCAAGTTCAAACTGTCCGGCGTTTCAAGAATTTAGAAGTAGTACATGCTAGAAATATATGCAGGACACAACCAATATCACAGGGGCGACTTAAAGGTGCCTTATCATAAGTGATTGGTGCGGGATATGCAAGAACAGTAGTCTGATGTAAGAACATGGTGTCATCTGATATAGTGTATTCTAGAAATAGGAACACGTGTCATATTCATAGGCATTATGTGTAAAGTAAGCAGGTGCAATTCAACAAAGTTAGAAGCAACACAAGCTAGACATCATACGCAACATGCAACCACATATAATAGTGCCAAGTTAGAACAAACACCTGTGATGGTGCAGTAGGGGAGATGTGCTCATCATCTACACAGCTACATTGGCTGTCTAGCCTTGCATTGTCTTGCGAGTCTTGTTGGGAGGATGGCAGAGTAGAATCTGTAGAGACCCTCCATTTTAGTTGCTTGGAAGGACCACCATCATCCAATGCCTTACCAATTTCCTTCCGGTTTATTGATTTTGCATTGTGAAGTCAAACCGACAAGAAAAGGAATAAAATTCGCTCATCATAACTCATTCATGCATGATACTGACGAACACTACTCTGATGAAAGGCAAAGTCATGATACGAGGATGGGATATGTACGAAAAACTGGGCGGCTTGACATATTCACACCTATGATGTGGTAACTAAGCAGAAGGCACTTCAACAAATTGGAATTATTGCAAGCTAGACACCATATGGAAGGTGTAATCAATATCACTTTGCCAAATTACAATTGTCTCGTCATAGGTGGTATTCATCAAACTAGAAGCACTACATGCTAGAAATCATATTCAAGACACAAAGCAATATCACACTGCCAACTTAAAGGTGTCCCATCATAAGTTACTGATGCAGGATACACAAGAAGAGTAGTTTCATGTAAGAACATGGTGTGATAGACATATATAGTATGTACCAAAAATATTAAGGCATCTCATATTCACACGTATCATGTGTAAGCTAAGCAGGTGCAGTTTAAACTAATTAGAACCAATACAGGCTAGACAACATATGCAACATGCAACTCGATATCACATTGCCAAGTTAGAGCAAGCACCTTGGATGGTGGAGTAGGGGAGTGAAGACTTGGAACTTGTAATGCACTAGGAGTACGAGGAGAATCCATACAAATGTTCCGTTTACGTTGCTGTAGAGGACCACCATCATCGCCTTCCTTCCTCTTTTTTGATTTTGACTTGTCAAGTCAAACCCACAAGGAAACGGAATAAAATTTGCGCTTCATAACTCATTGATGCATGATACTGACAAACACTACTTTCATGTAGGGCAGCCACATGATAGGAGGATGGAATATGTATGAAAAATAGGACGGCAAGACATATTGACATATGATGTATAAAGTGTAAAGTAAGCAGAAGGTGTTTGAACTAGTTATAAGCAATGCAAGCTACAAACCATATGAAAGATGTAACCAATATTACTCTGCCAAATTAAAAGGGTGGCCTCATAAATGTATTTGACCAAATTAGAAGCAATACATGGCAACAGGCTAGAAATCATATGCAACACGCAATGAATAAAGGTGTCTCATCGTAAGTGATTGATGCAGGATACAGAAGATAGTTACTTTCATGTAAGAACATGGTTAATAGATAGATGTAGTATGTACCATAAATAGGAAGGCATGTCATATTCATAGGTATAATGTGTAAACTAAGCAGATGCAATTTACCCTAACTTGAAGCATTACAAGCTAGACACCGTATGCAAAATGCACCAAGATATCACACTTCAAATTAGAGCAAGCACCTACGATGTTAGTGTAGGGTAAATGCGGCCTTCAAGTATAGAGATACATTCAATATCTTCATTTAGGCTTGCTGTTTATTGAGAATCACGTGGGGAGGATTAAACGGCACTCTTTATAAGAGTAGCACGTCTCATACTAACCCACGGGTGTGACTGTCTCATCATAAGTGATAGATGCATGATACACAAGAACATTAGTTTGATGTAAGAACATGGTGTGATAGGCAGATGTAGGATGTACCAAAAACAGGAAGGCATGTCGTATTCACATGTATAATGTGTAATCTAAGGAGATCCAGTTTAACAAATTAGGAGCAATTCAAGTTAGGCACCATATGCAACATGCAACTAGATATCGCACTGCCATGTTAGAGCAAGCACCTGGGGTTGTGGAGTAGGGGAGATGAGTTTTGGAACTTGCATTACAGTAGGAGTAGCAGGAAAATCTATAGAGATCATCTGTTTTAGTTGCTCCAGAGGACCACCATCATTCTGTTACTTCATCCTTTTAGATTTTGCCTTGTGAAGTAAACACACAAGAAAAAGGAATGAAATTCGCACTTCCAAATTCGTTGATGCATGATACTGATGAACACAACTTTTATGTAAGGCAACCACATTATAGGAGGATGGAATATGTACAAAAAACGCTAAGCAGAAGGCATTTCAACAAATTGGAAGCAATGCAATCTAGATACCATATGAAAAATCCAACCACAATCACTCTACCAAGTTAGATGTGTCTCATTATAAGTGGCACTTCAACAAATTAGAGGCAATACATGTTTGAAATGATATGAAAGACACAACCAATATTACACTGTCAACTTGAAGGTGTCTCGTCAGAAGTGATTGATGAGGGATACACAAGAAAAGTATTATGATGTAAGAACATGGTTAATAGAAAGACATAGTATGTACCAAAAACAGGAAGGCATGTCATGTTCACAGGTATAATGTGTTAACTAAGCAAATGCAATTTACCCTAATTAGAAGCATTACAAGGTAGACACCATATGCAACATGCAACCACATATCACATTGCGAAGTAAGAGCAAGCACCTTTGATGGTTGTGTAGGGGAATTGCGGTTATCAACTAGAGAGCTATGTTGACTCTTTTCATTTAGCCTTGTTGTTTCATGTGGGGAGCATGAATCTGTACTCTTTAAACGAGTAGTGCGTCTCATAGTAACCCACTGGGTTGACTGTCTCATCATAAGTGATTGATGAGGGATACAAAAGAGCATTAGTTTGATGTACAAACATGGTTAATGGACATATGTAGTATGTATCAAAAACAGGAAGGCATGTCATTATCAAAGGTATAATGTGTAAAGTAAGCAGATGCAATTTAACCAAATTGGAAGCAATACAAGCTAGACACCATATGCAACATGCAACCACATTTGACAGCGCAAAGTTAAAGCAAGCACCTGGATGGTTGTGTGTGGCAATTGAGATCATCAACTGTAGATCTACATTTATTGTCTCCATCTGCTGACACTACACCATTTAGAGTGCTGAAATGCTTCGTGCATATCTTTGAATTACACTGGAGCGACTTTTGTCTTCTCGTTTGTGTACTCATCAAAACTGTGTCAGATTCTGAAATACCCATGCACAAAAAACAATAGTGTGAGTATGGGTGAAATGTGTGCACAAGTAGTTCAGTGTAAAAGTAGCAAATAGCAGGTCGGTGAGAAATGAATGACGGGATACATATGATAGCTCTACAACATGCATGTCACATGAAATTACTAGATTCTAGGATTTTGAAATATGAGCATGGGGATGGCTCGAAAATGCAGATGATCCTCCAGCACACCACAAGGTGTGGTCGTATGAAAATAAAAGTCGACTGAAAACAAATAGGTCAGTCCATTTTTTCTGCATCGTCCGATGTATAAAGAACGGGCAGATCGCCTTCATCTACCTCTAGCCAGTCAGTGTTGACGATCTTCCTCGAAACACCAACGACCACCGGCCCATTCCCCTGCCTCCGCCGTCCCCTTGACCTCACCGCACCGAGGTTCTTGGCACCACCCCCGGCCATCCCTTCAAGACCCAACAACCTCCAAATCGGGCGCAAGCAGCTCCTGCGCCCCACACCCCTATGATAGACACCAATGCGCCACTTCCCCGGCAAACAGGTGGACTAGGTGCTCCGCGCGCCTAAGCGGGTGCTGCATCTTTTAATTGCAAATCAACTAACCCTGAATTGAAATCCAGGCAGGCTACTGACCTCTAGCCAAGGTGAAATAGTAAGTGGGAGGAAACCTTGTGCATTTAGTATCATGGATAAGATGCAGTAAGAAGCGCTCGACTAGTTTCTTTTGTGGGATGAATACGGTGTGAGCAGAGACATAAGTTTTGCACGAATAAGGGAAGAGGAGTATCTCTTTCTGCTGGCAGTGATGTGTCCTCGTTCTGTTTTTCCAATGATCATCTTGTGGTTCGCTGGAAATGTTAAGTTGTGGAGGATGGTGGAGCCTTGGACGAACCCATGGCCAAGTTGTTGAGTGTGGTGCGGTGGCCGTCTGTCGGCGGCGGGGAACTAGATCCGAGGCAACGAACGATGGCGTAGAGGGAATAGCTCCACTGTGGTGGACGGTTGCAACAGTGAAGCGGCAGTGGTGAGGCGCAGGACGACATGGTCGAAGTGGTTCCGGTACGGCGCACATCGACGTCGGCATCGTGCAGGCAGCTCTGCCTCGGCTTGAGCCGCTAAGTCCTTGAGGGCGTTGTGGTTGCGGTTGCGTTGGACGACGACGTGTGGGTACCGGCTCCGGCGTGATGGAGGAGAGTGGCGGTGGATTGGGCGTGATGGGGTGGAGGACAGAGGAGGCTCGGGTTTCGCGGCTGATGGACAGGGTGTTTTGGCGCCCACTGAGTATGAAATGGGGAAATGGAGGGAGGGTGGAACTAAGGGGGAACAATGTTTCGGTTTAGGACGCGCTTGTTTGAAATTTGGAGAAGTTACAAACTTTGCCCCCATCTAAAATTTCGGACATATTGTTGGTCGGGGGTAGGACAGTAATCTCGAGTGTCCCAAATGGTGGGCGGAATAGATTTCGGCCGAGCCCACGGCGTATGAATGCTTCCCGAAGGAGGTTAAGACTAGCGTCTTGGTGAAGTTACAAACCTACACTGGTTTAGACCTTTGGACATCGGGCCGATAGGCTACACGGGCCAGAGTCAGGACAGTAATTTCCTACCACCAAACATTAGTCTCGCGCGGCTTCGGGTGACCAGAGGCTTATTTGGCGCTTCATTCAATATTTGGGAGCAGAAGCATTAACGTTTTTGGTTCTCTTCAACTGAACTTTCAGGATTTGTCAAACTTCACAAATCTTGACTCGTGAAAATCCTAAAACTACGATTATTATGGAATGGAGGGGCACATTTGAATATACATTGTACATGAGTATATATTAAAAAATATGCATCTTACCTCAGTTCATGCATGGTTCTAGATATAATCTCCTTGGTTGCAAAAAAATAGTTAGACATGTGTATGAATATATAGCATGTTCAAACGCACACCAAAGATTGATGCCCCCTTTTACATCTAATTTACAAATGCCATTATCTCGGATTCAAATAGATGAATGCACTTACTATGAATTCGAATCTTCGAAATCCCCTTTATGTTGAATTCAACATATATTCTATTTTGTAGCTAGCAATTTGCAATGTATCCATGTAAGTGAAAAATGTACAAAGTGCTTCACACGAACAACATGGAGTGCATTAATTAATGTTTATATATGAATTGCAAAAGCAATGCATTGTCTGGATTTCAAACCACTCTCACTCTATGGATCAATAATATGAAATAAACACATGCACATGCTAGAACTCAATAGAGTATGGGTGTCTGATAGACCGATGTTCGTTCATACGCAAATTGCAAAATTCATGATGTCATCCAAAAATAATAATGCCCTTTATATACTAATTTATGCGTAGAACCGCCTTTTACATGTAGATGCACTATGCCTTGGCCCGTTCGCACGCATAAGTGCACACACTTTATATACATCGGCATTTCTCTCTCACACATACTCAGAATCTCTCGTGGGGTGTCGGGGTGTCTCACACACACACTCTATATATATATCTCCCTCTCTCTTTCTTACTACTATTTACCACTCTTTTCACTAATCTCAGTTGGAAGACACTGTTTCTCTCACATGCATATATACACACGCATGGTCTCTACTAGCCCTCTATAGGCACATATATGTGTCTACGTGTCTCCCGCAGGCACATTATCTTTAGGCCTCTCACGCACACATTGCCCCCCCCCCACACACACACACCTCTGTCTTATTAGTTGGTATATATGATTCCATTAGATCATTCAGTAGGACATCCTTGATTGTTAGGCTGGATGGTAATACGAGACAAAGTTTTACCCAAGTTTGGGCCCTTGCAGTTGAGGAAAAAGCTTACTCCTGGTACTGTATATTTGTGATAGGGGTTTGTACAAAGTACACGTGAATACCAGGCATTGTGCGTATGTGTATACTATTGAGGAACTAGCCCTCGGGCTTCTATAACATACTCGGGGCCAAGGGTTACAAATCATATATAGTCGGCTTATCATCAGTGGGGATAGAGTCCTTCACGACTCTGGTAGCTTTGTTTTGTACGTCGAGTCCTCCACATGGGTCTTCGTATAATGCGTCTTGGTCCAACCTATGTGGCGCAGGATGGAGCCAACCCATGAGTCCTCACATTGCCCCACCACAACTAGAAATGATGTGCCCACCACACCCCACATGCAGTCTGCCGCTAAGAAAATATGCATATACAATAGTACAATATTATACATGAAAGTTAATTTCATGGTGCATCCAATAATATTTGTTTTGCATTGTGAATGTTTATATTTTCTCCTAAAATATTAGTCACGAGAAAGAGAAACAAAGGGCATATCTCTCCTTGTCTCCACCGGACACCCCCTCTTTATACACCACGTTCACGTATGCAAACAAACTATCTCTTAGCCCTCTAAAAGTATGCATGCCCCTGACACATTCTCGCATGACGGTCACTGCATTTCAAGTGAAAGGCCTATACAGTCATTGGACTTCAGAATATGCTCATTACGGTCACCATATACATTCTCGTGGTGATCATACGGTATCTAGCTCACGATACATCTCCGTATTTTGTTGATGACACTGATGGACATTATATTTGATGTGTGCTCCGTATTTTGTTGACGACACTTACGGTCATTGTATTTGAAGTGAAAGCATGATATGGTCACTGGACTTCAGAATAAGCTCATCACGGTCACCATATACATTTTGTGGTGCTAAGCAACCTGTGGTTGGATGGTTAGGAGGATAGTGGTTTCCCCAGCCCACTAGGGTTAAAGTCCTGGTGATCGCATTTATCCTGGAATAATTTTAGTATTTTTCCGGCGATGTGCGTTCAGTGGGAGGAGACGTTCCCGTCGACTACGAGGCACCTATGGTGTCTTTGTAAAATATCAAGATCATATGCTGGCTCACTCTCTCGAAGGTTCTAATAGGGGTAGGGTCTATGTGTGTGCGCTTATCACGGTGAGTGTTTGTGCATAATATGAGCGCTTGCATCTGTACTATGTTAAAGAAATACATGTTGTGAGTATACGGTCACTGGCTCACCCATACAACTCGGTATTTTGTTGATGACACCATCAATTGACCACTCAAACATTCCATGTGGCGCAACTAGTGTTGCACCATCAGAGCTTGCAACCGTGGGGCCCACCTGTCAACGTGTATATGAAAGAAAGAAATGGCAGTTTGAGTCTGCACTGTGTTAACAAAATACATTTTATGGTGAGCATACGGTCACTGGCTCACCATACAACTCCGTAATTTGTTGATGACGTGATCAATTGACCATTCAAACGGTCCACATTCAACAGCGCACATTACCATAGGCCCACCCTTCAGCGCATATATGAAAGACGGAAATGGTAATAAATTAGTGATTGGTGGGGATTCGAAGTCGTGAGACCTCTGGTTGGTACCCCGTGCCCCCAAACCACAGCGGACAAGGATTGCATTGTGATAATATGCTGAGCCGGCCGTTTTAATTGCACGCATGCACGAGCCACTTTGGTGAATACAAACTCATCACACATGTGCACAAACACGCCCGCAACGCCCGCATGCATGCATACAATACTCACACGTACATACACAGCCACGCACGCAACACTCGCACGAACACACGCACGCATGCAGACATGCAACACTGACACGTACACATGCACTAACGAACACACTCACGCACGCACACATGCATGCAACACTGAAATGTACACATGCACGCACGCAACACTCGCACTCCTGCATGCACATAGGACACGACGCAAGACACACACTCAACCTATACATGCATGCACCCTTTTTTACGGACATGGATTGTTACGGGTATTAATCATATCTACGATAAGCAGAACATTGATGTTTGCAGCGGTCTTTATGAATCACAATGTATCGAACGGGCTATCGGCGTATATATGAAAATTTTAAAATTATCTTACATTATATAGTAGGCTTATCTACATGAAATGAATGATGTCACACTAAATGAACAATCATCGCTTTATGAAATGCCCGCTTCTGACCACCCTGGCCCACCAAAAGCTCCTGTGCCATGCGCTACCTGCGTTGGGTCACTGAAATGTAGGACAGGAACCCAACTATCCCACACGTGAGTGGAAGAACGGCGCGGTGTCGTACGTCAGAGTCAAGGGTGCTGTCAGTATCAAAACTGGCGGATCTCGGGTAGGAGGTCCTGATCTGTGCGTCAAGCCTGATGGTAATAGGAAGCAAGGGACACAGATGTTTACCCAGGTTCGGGCCCTCTCGATGGAGGTAAAACCCTACTTCCTGCTTGATGAATATTGAAGATATGGGTAGTACAAGAGTAGATCTACCACGAGATCGTAGAGGCTAAACCCTAGAAGCTAGCCTATGATGGTATGATGGTAATTGTGATCGGCCTTCTAAGGACCAACCTCTCCGGTTTATATAGACACCGGAGAGGGCTAGGGTTTACATGGAGTCGGTTACAAGGAAGGAAACACAATATCCGGATCGCCAAGCTTGCCTTCCACGCAAAGGAGAGTCCCATCCGGACACGGGCCAAAGTCTTGAGTCTTGTATCTTCACGCTTCAATAGTCTGGACGTTGTACACAGTCCGGCTGTCGGGATATGCTCTAATCCAGGACTCCCTCAGTAGCCCCTGAACCAGGCTTCAATGACGATGAGTCCGGCACGCAGTATTGTCTTCGGCATTGCAAGGCGGGTTCCTTCTCCGAATACTCCTAGGTAATTATCGAACACTTGAATCGTGTCCGGATCCACAAAATGGTCTTCACATGCCATCATAGAGAGAATGATATTTCACAAACGCAATCTGCTGACAACTTTTTTAGACAGCGCGACGTGTCATTACAGTCGGGTCATTATTCGAACCGTTTTCCTACAACCAGCCATAGCGCATATTGCGAGGCGGTTTCCTTGACACGTCTTGTCAAAGCATAGATCGTGTCCCCTTATCATGGGATTCTCATCAGTACATGTATGGGTAATCCCACCACGCCATCAATCGTGGCGCTTGGGAAGCAAGCGATTCCCAACAGGCAAGTGGGGAGGCACACCGCTTTCGTTGCCTCTATAAAGGGATAAGATTTCCTCATTTTTACCCACGCCTTCTTTCTCCCTTGCCCACTCTTTCCCCCTCGAGCTCCAGTGCCCATGCCCAAGTCTTCTCCGCACTGCTAAACATGTCCGGAGAAGGAGGTAAGTGGGTGGCTTCCACCGTCAAGGAGAAGCACGTCACAAATCTTCGGGCGGCCGGATACTTGGCCACAGACATAGCACACCGGCTACCGGACATCGGGGAGGTCATTCCGACCCTAGGACCCCATGAGAGAGTCGTATTTGTCGCCCACTTCGTCCGTGGACTGGGATTTCCACTCCATCCCTTCGTTTGCAGGCTCATGTTCTACTACGGGCTAGATTTCCATGATCTAGCACAGAATTTCGTCCTCAACATCTCGACGTTCATCGTCGTATGCGAGGCCTTCCTCCGCATCCGGCCTCACTTCGGCTTATGGCTGCAAACCTTCTGTGTGAAGATTGTAAGTGGCCAGCAATCGGAGTGTGGAGGGGCCATGGTGGGCAAGATGCCTAACGTCACCTGGCTGGATGGTTCCTTTGCGGAGATCGTAAAAGGGTGGCAATCGGGGTGGTTCTACATCACCGAGCCGCGTGGTGCCAACTAGGCGGCGGCCCCCGAGTTCCGATCCAGAGACCCCATGCGGCTCACCTCCTGGGAAAAGAAGGGCCTGTCCTGGGGAAAATCTACGGAGCTGATCGGACTCCAGACCTGCATCAAAAGCATGAAGGACAAGAACATCAAGCTTTTCAACGTGATCCAGGTCATGCTCGTTCGCCGGATTCTACCCTGCCAAAGGCGGGCATGAAATCTGTGGGAGTTCGTCCCGGCCGAACACCAGACGCTCCGGAAGCTCTTCGACATGACGCACAAAGGCGCATGGAAGGTGTTGTTCAAGGCCTCCGAAGTACCTCCTCCCACATCCGAGGACCGCGGGCTTCACGCTGCGTGGCCTCCTAGTCAGGCGAGTTATCAGACTACCACAGGATTCGGTTCTTCCCAATATATTCATGAGGGAGTCTTAAGTAACGGTGCATTCTTGTTCAGGATTATGTGAAGATAGCGGAGCAGGTTAACTGTCCGGCTCCGCTGCCAGAAAGCCCAGTTGATGCTCTCCTGACGGAGATGCTGGTCCCAGCACCGTACAAGGTGCCGGAGAAGAAGGTCGAAAAGAAGGCCCCGGGGAACCGAAAGGGTCTCCGACATAAGGTTGTGCCAGAAGCCTCGTCCAAAGACGATGACACACACTCCTCCCATGAAGGCGAGGAACAAGAAGAAGAAGATGCCCCATCCGGAAAGGATGAGGGTCTCAGGGAGGTGCACCAGAGGGCCAGAAAAGGCCCTCGGTGCAAGGCCATCATACCCACGTCGTCCGACGACGACGAGACAGATTCCTCCCGTGGATGCTGGGGGAGCAAGAAGAAACTCTACCTCACCGCTCTGGGGAGGAGAAAAAGAGAAAAGCTGCCCCGGAGGGGGAGGCTGGGGCGTCCAAGAAGGGAAAGGTGTCCCTTCCGGACTACTCCGCCACGGCCGCTCACAGCGAGGAGGGGTGGCTACCCAGGGGGAAGCCCCCAGTGCGATCGTAAGTGTCTGCACTCTATCATTACCTCACTCTATAGCCTCTTTATAACGTCGAACATATATGCAGTCCGGCCAGGGCTCACCCCGAGGTATCTTCTTCCGGGTCCCTGAGCAATTCGGAGATGAATTCGCTTCCAACGGCCACTACTCCTCAGCCCGCGGATGACACGGAGGTGTTGTCTCGAAGGCTCCCAGAGCGGGGGGTGACTCTGGAGACGCCTCAAGGCGGGATTCCAGATGTCGGACACGCGCGGTTCAAGATCCCCGCGGATCGGGTCGATGAGAGCCACAATAGGTCGGGCTCTCAGTCGAACATGGTTCCGGAACCTCCAATGGTTCCGAACTCAGGCGGACAGCCCCTCGTCAGGGAGGGCGAGCCGCCTGCATCGAGGACCTCTGTTGCGTCTGAGGAGCCGGATTATCTGCTGGAAGCGCTTCACGGCGCTTCCATGGATGAAGAGCACCGTACTCTTATGAGTGCGGTGATCCAAAATGCTTCGCCCGCCAAGAGCGGACTAACCGAAGCTTGCACCAGCCTCCTAGCAGGCTTTGAGGTAAGTAATAAAAATCTGAGAAATTACCACCCGATAGGTAGTAGCCCCTGATACTCTGTTTGGTGTTCAGAAAGAAAAACCAAACGGAGGGTCAATAATAATCTGCAGGAGCCTAATAATAAATATTCATGTGCATAAGCAGGCTGTGCTGCTTGCTGCTACTGCCCGCACGGCCGAGGTTGCCGAACTAAAGAGGGACCTGGAGCAGACGCAGGGAGAGCTCGGCCTCACGAAGAGGCAGCTCGAAGAGAACAAGGGTAAGTGATTCCCCGCTCTTACGTATTTAAGGATAGACAAAATTGGTTAGTCTAACACCGAAGCGTCATGACTGTGTGACAGAGGCCACCGCCGAAGTGGCGTCCTTGAAGAAAGCACTGTCCGAGGCCGAAGACAAGGCGGCCTTGGAATGCCAGGAGCGCGAAAAGCAAAGTGCTAGAGTGGGCGAGGTACAGCAAGAGCTCCGGGACCCTGGCAAGAAGTACGAGTCCGTGGAGCATGATCTGAAGATGAAAGAGGCCGAGCTTGCGAAGGCCTTGGTGAGTATGAAAGACGCCAAGGCCGAAGCCGAGAAGGCATAGCAGGAAATCCAGGAGGTTAAAAAGATAGCAGCGGGTAAGAATTTCTTTATGCAAAGCAAACATGTGGAGGAGGCGTTTCTTTTACTTACTCGAATTCGGAGCTCTCCAGGGGCATTCGCACATCTGCCACGCAGCGTATCAGACGCTGCAGAGTTCTACCTTGCCCAGGAGGGGAGCTCAATGGAGAAGCTGTTATGATCCCAGTATGCTGGGGCCGAACACCCAATGCCTCTGAGTGACCAACTGAAGCAGTTGGTCGAACTCCACAGGGCGGCCGAAGTGGCTATGAAATATTTCATAGTCCGGCTGTGGCCTGGTGAGCCCCTGCCCACTAGCTACTTTGGTCTGATCAAGCTGATGGTGAATGCCTGTCCGCGGCTTGAAGTCATCAAGCGATCTGTTTGCACTGAGGGTGCCCTCCGGGCCTTTGCCCGCGTGAAGGTGCATTGGGGCAAGAAGGATGCTGAGAAGCTGGTGAAGGACGGTCCGCCAGAGGGCAAGGAGCATCGCAATTCCGAGAAGTACTGTGATGGTGTTATCAAGGGCGCCTGTCTCGTGGCCGATGAGTGTACCAAGGACAAGATCTTTGACTAAATGTACCTCTGCCACTGTTGTAATTTAAAGACGAATTTACTTGTGCTATGTAGCACTGTTTGATATAAAATATTACCTTCTGTGCGGCTGTTTATAAAATTCTGAAAGTAGGCCAGTTGTCAGCTTCCGCCCCCACGTAACTAGTACTGGGGTGTTCGTGGAAAACCCGGACGCTCTTTATCCAAATGTTTGGTCCCTTATGGAGGTGTCCGGCGCAGCGAACAAGGCAATCGGACTATGCGGCTTTATAACTTTCACTCAGCCATAGAAGTCTACAATTTTAAATTTCGGCGAAGCCCCTAGAATCCAGGAGGCCGAATTGGGGTGATATACACGCCTATGTCGGACGAAGCCGATTTATCGCCTAAAGCGGAAAATCTTTAAGGATTTTAAGACCTCTCGAAGAGCGACCAGCTCTCGCCATATCATGCCGGTCAGTTTTCGGCTTTCTCTACTGAGGTGCTCGTCCGGAAGAACCGGGACACAATCGCAGTAGTTCTCCCTGCACTACCTTAGCCGATATAACAGAACGTAAGGTACCAAAACAAGGGAGCCGGGCTAACCCAACTGTAGACCCAAGACATGATTCAGAGTTGACGCATATAATGCTATAAGTTCGGGGTGCCGCACTGTTGAAAGTGTTCGGACTTGTCTTGTCGTATTATGGGGCGCCATAAGAAGGCCCTGGCAAACTGACCGTACCAAGGTGTACGGATGCAATATCAAATAAACTATTATGAGAAAAAATGCTCAAATAAGAATAGTAAGCTGACGCTATATATGATATCCCATTGATGAATAATACGTTTAAGCGTATGTTTACAATGGATGCATTAAGCGGAGATAAATAGGACTATTTGACATGTCCTATCAAGGGGCAGGCTGTGTACACATAGATAAAGCAGGTATAATGATCGTAAATAGATTCCACCTGGGTATTTCCTTCTGTGCATAACGCTTGTTGCCTCCTTGGTTGTATCTCCCATGTAAGTACGGCAATCCGGCTCTTCTGAGGATGCTGCACTAAAGCGATGTCCTGAAAGGTAAAAGGGAAAGATTATGAAGGTATTGGGCGGTTACCCACACTACTGACTGAGTCGTTGTTGCGCCTCCGCCTATGCCCATGGTATCTTGAGTGTGTAATTATGTACGCGTGGCACGAATGCTGCTTTGGTGGGGCTTGAGCAGAGGCCGGACTGCTAATCACGCTCTTGGCATTCCTGATGATCCTGTTGGAGGGTGCTCCGGACTCGCTTGGCGGTGCTTGAGGTTGTCGTCACTGGATTGGTGGTTTGTCGGAGGAGGCCGCATTGTACTTCTGCCGCGAGGGCTGCAGTATGCTCTTCTGTACGGAGAGAGCGGTCCATGTTTCCGTTGACTGTTATGATCCCGCGCGGACCTGGCATCTTGAGTTTGAGGTATGCATAATGTGGTACCGCATTGAATCTAGCGAATGCGGTTCGTCCGAGCAGTGCGTGGTAACCACTATGGAAAGGGACGATATCAAAGATTAACTCTTCGCTCCGGAAGTTGTCCGGGGATCTGAAGACCACTTCCAATGTTATATAGCCCGTATAGTGGGCCTCTACCCCAGGAATTACACCTTTAAAGGTGGTTTTGGAGAGCTTGATCCTTGAAGGGTCAATGGCCATTTTGCGCACTGTGTCCTGATAAAGCAGTTCAGGCTGCTGCCGCCGTCCATAAGGACTCACGTGAGGTAGAATCCGTTGATGATTGGGTCTAAGACCAATGCGGCTGAGCCGCCATGACGGATGCTAGTAGGATGATCCCTACGATCAAAGGCGATCGGACAAGCTGACCATGGGTTGAATTTGGGGGCGACTGGCTCCATCGCGTAGACGTCCCGTAGTGCTCGCTTATGTTCCCGCTTGGGGATGTGAGTGGCGTAGATCATGTTAACTGTTTTCACCTTGGGGGGATTTCTTTTGTCCCCCCCATGTTCGGACGCCGGGGCTCTTCGTCATCGTCGTTGTGCAACCCCTTGTCCTTGTTTTTGGCGTTTATTTTGCCGGCCTGTTTGAACACCCAGCAGTCTCTATTGGTGTGGTTGGCTGGCTTGTCCAGGGTGCCATGAATTTGGCACGAGCGCTCCAGTATGCGGTCTAGACTGGACGGTCCCTGATTATTTCTTTTCAACGGCTTTTTCCACTGACCGGACTTGGATCCGCTGAATCCGGCGTTTACTGTCGTGTCCTCGGTGTTGTCGCCGTTGTTCTGTCGCTTATGTATGTTGCGTCGTGGCTTGCCGTTGTTATCGCGGACATCCGAAGTGTCGGAATGTGGCATGGTGCCGCTGCGAGCCAACCAGCTGTCCTCGCCCACGCAAAAGCGGGTCATTAGCGTTGTGAGAGCTGCCATGGACATGGGTTTTTCCTGGCCGAGGTGTCGAGCAAGCCACTCGTCACGGATATTATGCTTAAAAGCCGCCTAGGCTTCGGCGTCCGGACAGTCAACTATTTGGTTCTTTTTAGTTAGGAACCGAGTCCAGAATTTCCTGGCTGACTCTCCGGGCTGTTGAGTAATGTGGCCCAGGTCATCAGCGTCCGGTGGTCGCACATATGTGCCCTGGAAGTTATCGAGGAATGCGTCTTCTAGATTTTCCCAACTGCCAATGGAATTTGCTGGCAGGCTATTTAGCCAGTGTCGGGCTGGTCCTTTGAGCTTAAGGGGAAGATACTTGATGGCGTGTAGATCATCTCCGTGGGCCATGTGAATGTGGAGAAGGAAATCTTCGATCCATATTGTGGGGTCTGTTGTGCCATCGTATGATTCGATGTTTACGGGTTTGAACCCTTCTAGGAATTCATGATCCATCACTTCGTCAGTGAAGCAGAGGGGGTGTGCGGCGCCTCTATGTCTGGGTTGCTGTGTTCGGCCCGGCCGGACTTGTTGATAATGTATCCGGCGTGACGGTCATTGTCGCGCGCTGGGGCGCGCCCCCGTGATCACGAGATCGATCTTGGTTGTCCTGCTTTGTTTTCCAGAATTTCTTGCAGGTCTTGCATGTTGCCCTGGGCCATAGTGTATCGGCGTGGGGGTGCGGGCTAGTATTCGGGTTGATATCCCGTTTTATCCTGGCCACGGGGTGGCCGGTCAGCCGTTTGGCGCTCGAGTCCGTATTCCTCGGCTGCGAGGACTTCAGTCCATCTGTCTGTGAGCAGGTCTTGATCAGCCTGGAGTTGCTGCTGCTTCTTCTTCAGGCTCCTCGCAGTGGCTATAAGCCGACACTTGGAGCGCTCCTGCTCCACGGGATCCTCAGGCACGCCGAACTCGTCGTCGCCGAGGCTAATCTCGTCTTCGGAGGGGGCATGTAGTTGTCCTCCTCTGGGTATCCGTCCGTCGCCTGCTCTTCTGGGCTGACATGCTCATCTTCCTATTCGGTCTGCTTGAAGGTGGGTTGGTCGGGGTTATATTCCTCTTTGGCGCCATCCGGATTGCTTTCATCTTCGGGGCCGGTATTGCTGTGGTGGGGCTTGGAGCGGCGCCGACGACGCCCATGCTTTGCTTTTCTTCCTGAGGGGTTATCCTCCGTTGCCTTGTTGCCATTGGTTTCCTTCGGAGTGTCCACCATATATATATCGTATGAGGAGGTGACCATCCACCGCCCTGTGAGCGGTGGCTCCTGTAATTCTCCTGCATCATCGTCCATACCGTCGATGTCTTCGGAGTCGAAGTCAAGCACGTCGGTTAAATAATCGACCGTTGTAATGAAGTGGGTGGTGGGTGGGCAACGAATTCCGTCGTCGCCTGCTTCCCACTCAAGCCGGACATAGTTCGGCCCAGAGCCTCCTGACAAAGAGAGAGACTTCAATGAGTTCAGCATGTCGCCAAAGGGCGAGTGCTGAAAGATGTCCGCAGCGGTGAACTCCATTACCGGAGCACAACCAGGCTCAGCGGGCTCAGGAACGCGCGGAATGGAACCTACAGCCGGATACGAATCCGGGGGTCTGGAGTCACAGGCTTCCTCAGAAGTGAGTCATGTGTTCGGCTCCACCGCCGATGAGGGTACGGCCTACGGGGCGGGGTCCATCCCTCCGTCCCTAGGCAATGCAGCCTGCTCCGGATTTGAGTCCGGGGCTACTGCACGGGTGATATCCCGAGTGTTGTCCGACAGCAGGTCCAGGCCATGCTCGTCGTGACTGTCCGGTGCTCCTGGCGCGGGCCCGAATTCGTCGAACATCAAGTCTCCGTGGATATCCGCCGTGTAGTTCAGGTTTCCGAACCTAAATTGATGCCCAGGGGCGTAGCTGTCGATCTGCTCCAGATGGCCAAGCGAATTGGCCCGCAGTGCGAAGCCGCCAAACACGAAGATCTGTCCGGGGAGGAAAGTCTCACCCTGGACCGCGTCATTGACGATGATTAAAGGAACCATCGAGCCCGGCAGCGACGACACAGAGGTACTCTCAATGAAAGCACAAATGTCGGTGTCAAAACCGGCGGATCTCGGGTAGGGGGTCCTGATCTGTGCGTCAAGGCTGATGGTAACAGGAAGCAAGGGACACAGATGTTTACCCAGGTTCGGGCCCTCTCGATGGAGGTAAAACCCTACTTCCTGCTTGATTAATATTGAAGATATGGGTAGTACAAGAGTAGATCTACCACGAGATCGTAGAGGCTAAACCCTAGAAGCTAGCCTATGATGGTATGATTGTAATTGTCATCGGCCTTCTAGGGTTTACATGGAGTCGGTTACAACAAAGGAAACACAATATCCGGATCGCCAAGCTTTCCTTCCACGCAAAGGAGAGTCCCATCCGGACACGGGCTGAAGTCTTGAGTCTTATATCTTCACGCTTCAATAGTCCGGACGTTGTACACAGTCCGGCTGTCCGGATACCCCCTAATCCAGGAATCCCTCAGGTGCCGCTCGCTGAAACCCGTGTGGAAGTCGAGAAACCAACTCTGGACACACGTTCGTTCATGACCGGGCCGGCATTAAACACAACGCCGGCTGAGCTCCTCCCATCCTCCGTCTATTTAATCTCCTATTTAAAAGAGGCCAGACGCCGGCCAAGAATCGCACACCTCCACCTCTCCCATATCTCATCCTTCACCATTTTGTCCACTCATATAATGGCTTGCGAAGAGCAGTTATCCGACATCCAAGCCGACTGGGTGGCCTGTCGAGCCCGTCGGATACGAGCTATGCAGCTCGCTGATCAACCTCCCTTCCCTCGCCCGAGGGAGCCTATTGCCACCCCAAGCCAGCGCGTGGTTCAGCAACTCGCTGCTCTAGGCCAGCTTGACGAGGAGCGGCGAGCTGCTCCACGCCGGCACGGCGGGGAGCACGGGCATCGTTGTTGCCGGCCATGTCGCTGCCTTGTACAGCACCTCTCGTGTCTATGATCGCGTCTCCCATTTCTCTGGCCGAGACTCGCATGCATGTGGCGGCGCCATACAAGCAGAGACAAAAGCCAAGTGCACGGATAGCGGCGAGTCAGTGTTTAGCGCCTCCGCGTCCGCCGTCATCGTCGAGGACAAGTGGGAGACGGGAGGCCACTGTCGCTTGGGTCCCATGAAGGCCACCGCAGAGGCAATGCCGGCTTACATAGCCGGTGTCTTATCGGATCCTTTTGTTGCAAGGACCTTCCTCGAAGCAGAGAAGCCCCCTTCGGACTCCATCTTTGGCATCAGCCAACGATGTCAGCTGAGCGGTGGGGAAATGAGCCATCCTTTGTGCTGAAGCATATACCTCCGGGGCTCCCTGCAGTCCGGTGATCGTGCTGCCGAACATGAGGAAGAGAAATGGTCGCCGGGCGACCATTCATGCTAGGTATTATTATACATGTCTTGTTCAGGACTAGCACCACTTAGTTGATTTGAATGTAATGAAATCCGTCATGTTTGTACAAAAATCCGGTATTTTATATGAATTCCGTCATTGTTTATATGAAATATCGCCGTGTTTGCATGAATTTCGTTCGGTTGGTTGAGCTGATGTCAGGATGTGTGCGGCTATGATTGGATGACATAATTTGTGGGTCGCCGGTCGGTCTACGGCCGGCTCGGGCGGCGTGGTGGGACAAAAAAAAGCACAGATCATGCGAGCTCGTCTCCAACAAGCGCACTGGAGGATGCATGAGCACCCGAGCTCTTCCTTGTTCATCGGTGGCAAAAGCACGGGTGGACAAAAGGGTCGCCAATATTTTGGCTACCCTCCTAGCCCGTCCCAGCCCCACCCCTCCTAGCACATTCGAATCTGTCATTCACCGTGAAAATTTGCCATGTGTTGTTTTCATGGATATTTTGCTTTGTGAAAACAAATTTAGATATGAACGAATAATGGGTGTCCGTGGTCTTTGGCCGGGGCACAGTACGATGGCCTCATAGTAGTAGTAGTGTAAAGTACTACTAGTACTACTCCTACTAAATAGTGAGTGTTTACTACCTTATCTACGTACTAATTGCAACGCATGCATGTACTATGAGTATAATGACCACGTACGGATTTGATGGTAAGATTTGTGTATGTTGGATGTCATATTATTGCTCGAACATGTGGTCAAAGTTAGCCTCCAAAACACATTTTATACCCTATATGGATTGAGGGAGTACATGCATTGCTGAGGTTTCTCTTAATCCTTGCGTGCAACATTTTTATTGAAGCTTGAAATGTGAACATGTGAATGGGAGGGACTACTACAACCCTTCCCAAAAAACTATAGTACTAATGGTATTGTACTCCCTCCATTCACCATCTCACATGCTCATTTGATAAGAGGCAAACCATGTGGGGCCAACCTTAGGGGCAAGGCTATATACACTGGAGATGCCCTATACGTATTACTTTTGATGTGTCCCGTTAACTCACAGAGCGAGGAGAAGCTTGCTTAGTACACCGTCTCCCCCGCCCACGGCCGCGGTGCCTCGCAGAGTCGCAGGACAAGGAGAAGCCTGCTCACTATGCCTATGCCCGCTCCCTCGCCCACGCGCGCGGTGGCTCACATGACGAGGAGAAAATTTTACTACTCCCTCCGTTACTCCTTGTCCTCACCTTGGTTACAGAGATTGTCATATTGTTTGAAATATATGTCTTTTAGTAGTAGGAGTAGTAGTACTACAGAAAATTCCTTATAGTCTGTGGTGCAACAAGCTACCCTAGGCTATGTTACTACTCCCTCCTTCCGGTTTATGGCTCAATTTCGAAATCTCTCCAACCAAGGTAGACGGTGAAAGGTGGAATTAATTTCGTAGTTTGCACAAGTAATTACTACCCTCGTTTTTTCTCAAGAAGTTATGTTTACTGATGCATTAATTACAACGAATGCATGCATGACCACTAAATTTCCATGAACTTCTACATGCATTGGTGAGTTTTCTCTTGATACTGCTTGGATCGAGTGATTTATTGCACCTCGAAATCCAAATGAATTTTTTTAGATGAGCCCTATAAACTGGAAAGGAGGGGGTAGTAAGTAGTACTACCTCCATAGTGGGTATGTACTCCGTAAAATCAGATTTTCCCAAAACTAAGTCGCTCAACCTTTATTTGCTTGTTTCCCTTCCTGGCTCGTTGCCTCGAACAGACTATGCCAAACTGCCCTGCCTGCCGCGTGGGAGAAGATCTGCCGTCGCCTTTTTCAATTCAGGTTTGTATCAATGTATTGCGCGAAGCAGCAAAAACCAAGCTGTGTCTTGTACTCCTATGTCGTACTAAAAGAGTGGAGACACTTGCTTCATGAATATTGTACTTCCTCTTGCCGACATGTGGGACATATAGCAACTAGGTCGACGTGTCATGCACCCAATAACAGTGCAGAACAGCAGGGGGACGCACCCCAGTCGTAGCGCCCCAGTAGTAGTAATGAGCAATGAGACGTCAAATCACAATGCCGCACCTTCACAGACGGACGAAGCAACCTTTATTTCACACTTCACTAAATCCGCTTCGCCATCGTCTCCCTCCTTAAAGAAAACCACGTATTGCATCTGCCATTGTTCCGCCTCAAGAGGGACGCGCATCGCCTTGGTACATCATGAAACGTGGGACTGCATGACAGGCCATGCTACCCCGCCCACCACTCAGTAAAATCACCTCATTTTTACTACTTCCACCGTCTCGGTTTACAAGGCATGCACATCGTTCTATGTTGAGAATTTAACTAGCTATATAGTACTATGTGATGAACAATATATGTTTGGAAACTACATCCGCTTAAGAATCCAATGATATACTTTTTGTGACATAGTAACTCATATTTAGTTAGTCAAATGGGTGACCTAGAACTACACGCATGCCCTATAAACCGAGACGGAGGGAGTAGTATATTTTTAGATCAATATAGTTGGGATTCACCAAGGGGAAAAACCAAGTCGTAAGCTGCTCCTGTCGTGTTGGCGTATCAACTCAAGCAGGGTCAGTTTGCACACGAAATGGCGACACACTTAACAGGACCCCTTTCGCCGACATGTGGCTCATCCACCATCCTGTTCCACGTGCGATGCACCAAATTACAGTTCGGAGCAGCAGTTGGACTTGGAGGCACCCCGGTCAGAGCACCGTAGTAGTAATAAATGAGCGATGAGGGGTGAAATCACAAAGCCCCACCTTTCCTGTATTAAGCTGGACGGACGAAGCAACCATCATTTCACTCTAGGGCACAAGAGCATAAAGAAAAGAGAAAACCAATGGTGCGTGCGGCAGCTACCTAGGGCACTCTAGGGTAGGAGCCTCCACTACAAATCTGCTTGTCCCTCGTCCTCTTGAAGAAAACCGATGATTCGTGCATGGGGTAGGGTTTGTAGGAGTACTACAGCATGCGGCGCCACGGCGTAGTAAACGGGAGAGGGATTGAGTTCGTGTGGATGCCTTAAAACGGGTGGGCCGCTTGGTTTTATGGGAATGAGGCAACATTTTGGGTTCGGGGACTAGTGGAGATATATGTAGTACAAAAAATTGTGGATGTAGGTTCGACTGAAAGGCAATGACGCATGGGCCCTGCATTTTGATATACTCGCGGCCACATGAAATTTTCTACTCAAAATAATGCATAAAAGTTCCTCCAAAAACATCTTTAACTAGTGGGAAGTGAATGTATGCTTAAAATGAATATGTAATACAAAGAGAAAAATGAATTGCAGTTGAAAGAATGACATTTCTAACAAAAATGTGAATGTGAACTACATATGTGTGCACATGACCAACATGTACATTGTCAATACAAAATCTAATGCAAGAAATAACTTATGAGTAACATGCACGAATTAATGATGTGGTGCTTGCGTGCATAGAGTACAAAAACAATGTGATTTATGACTTGCATGCATATCCATGAAAAAAGCTACTAGTGGGTTGTACTAGCTATTTAGGAACAGAGAAGATGTATACATGGAAGTTGTACAGAAAGATATTACATGTCTCTCAATTCCTATGAATAGGGATTGGAAAATATATGTCATTTTGTTCACATCATAGGAACTTTTCTAATGAATCTAGAGATGACATGTATCTCAATTCCTATGAGGAGGGATTAGAAAAGAGATGTCATTTGGTTCACATCATAGGAACTTTTTTATTGAATGTACTCTAATGTTTATTTTCCTTTGAAATAGTGGGAGTATAGGAATCCATTCATATGAACCAAGTGGCTCTAAAGCTTTAAAAATGATATCATGTTTATTTTCCTTTGAAATGTGGAATATACGAATCTATTCCTATGAACCAATTGGCTCTAAAGGGAAAAAATCCTATAAAAATCATATCATATAGAGTTCCTATGATATTCCTCCACACCAAAGGATGGTTGAAATTTTTGCAGGTCATACGATGGTCTTTCTTTGTACACTCCCATCGCATCTTTATAGTTACCTCTTGAAGATGAATGAAATAATATATACTTGCTATTCTATATGTGCATTTTGGTATACGAAAACTCGGTAAAAGTTTGTGAGGTTTGAATTTTCAATAAAGCTATATGCACTACATTTGGGAACAGAGGGAGGAGCATACGGTAGTTGCTAACACTCACATGGAAGATTTGTGTGTCAGAGGAGTGGCTGTTTTGTTAAATGACGTGGCAAAACTGATACTAGCGTATGCCGATCTAACGGTTCTTACGGCATTCGTTAGGGAACGGCTTTTGGCGAACGTTTGTCAGATATGATTTATGGACACATGGATTGCATTGATACGTGCCCCCTCTCTCTCACGCACACACCCATCCTCACGAGTCACAACTCTCCCGAGTCCTCTCGCACCCACCGTTATCTGTAGGTAGACGTCACACACATATGTGTTATTCACACCCTACCCTCAGAACTTCTAAAAGATAAAAGACGTCGCACACCTTTTATTTTAACTCACACAATACACACTTATACGATTACTCTTGTGGCGAATGTTCTTTGGGCGTAGTGTATTGTACTCTCACAAAGAGAAGCGGTGCACACATGAACTAGTTCTCTAACACCCACTTGTGGGTACATGTAGGAGCGCATTTTTTGAAGCTAGGAGCGCATTTGTTTACAAAGATGCATCCCAATAGACATTTTGACTAGTCTAGTTTTCAACTTGATGGAGGGTTCGGGACCACACGTGAATGATATAGTATTGTGCATCCTGGATGTGGTGGCACGTTATTGACTGAGTTTTATTTTTACTTGAACTTTAAATGAAAATAGTGGTTTGCGCGCAATCAATTTAATAACGGCTGGTACAACAAAATCACTCCACTATATACATAAGTAGGAGCCTCGGCGCTTGCTTTACTAGGGTTCCTCTCTTTCACTCTCTCATGCTCTCCAGATCTAAGCAAGACATTGGTGGCCACACTCTCTCTGCTCATGGCTGGTCATAAATCCGGCCGGACCAACTCGACCGGGGCAAGGGTGTAGGTACATCGTTCATGCGGTCATCGGCAGCGAGGGAGGAAACCAACAGCAGCCCGCGCATCTCGATCGGTGGCCGTTCCGTTCTCTTCGAGACAGCACCGGCTCGGGAGGGGCTCCAACCCCTTCTTCCTCCCTGTAGTATTGTGGCCAAGATGCGGCCTCCGACTCTGTCTTTGCCACATGCCGATGACCCTCATGTATATATCCCTTCAAAACCTGCCTTGCTCTACTGCCCCAGCTCCCCACGTGGCTGTGTGTGAATCTTTTTCTACTTCCGTCGGCTGTTCCGAAGCCACTAGACTTTTACTATTATTAGAGGTAAAGCTAGTTCATACAGTAGAATCTAAGAGTTGGTTCAAATAGGGAAGAAATTGGGAAAGTTGTAGCATGAATCTAGGACTTGGTTCTAAGAGGAAACAAGGGAAAGTAACAGATACTGGCTAACCAACCGGTCTCTTTGTCGAAAAGGCGAAGAAAGCGTGATGGATGGCGAAGGGTGGGGGAAGTGGACCTGTCTCTTGGTCGAAAATGGAATGAAAGTGAGGGGTGTTGGGGGACAACGCAAATGAGAACGAGTAGGTCTAGATTTCATGTGCTCACATAGGAAAATGTCGCCGAGGAGATAAAAAATGGGACAAATGCAGACATGTTGACTGAGTGTTTGTCGCTCTCGGCAACCACATCTGCCTCAGTTGTCCCTACGCCCATATCTCTGCTGTTAATGTAAAATCACATGAAGTATTAAGCAATGCCACCTAATGTCATTATTAAGTAATGGTCTAGCGCCGTCGATAAATTGAAGCAATTCCACCACCATTTTATGAAGTGCTTCAGTCTTTCTTTATTTCCCATGAATTGTGTTTTTACAGTTACACTTAAATCCCACACCGCTAACATTGCTTCATCCCAATGGAACTGCACAAATTTGATTACACATTTACTGACCATGTCCTACTCTCATGACAGTAATACTTAATGCTATTGTTCTACATGTTAATCTTGTGGCAGTATTGATGTGATGTGATGCTGCTTAAGGGCACTTTCATACTGTCAAGGTAGTGCCAATTATAAAACAATAGATGCTACTATTAATCATATGCCACTGCAAATAACTGTCACTATTTAAGTGACCACATTTCATATTTGCGCAAATAGGGATGTCTATGTCCATGTCGTTTCTATCTGCGCAATCAAAAGTACACACATTAGTTTTAGTAGAACTGCGCAAAATGAGATGGCTATTCCTCGTTGTCGTCGTCTAACCACCCGTCTTCCAGGTATTCCTACATTGGTAGTAACTAGGTAGAATGACCAACACAATCTAAAAGAAGTTGATTCGTAGGTTTTACTTCCTGATTTTACTGTAGGGACGAGCGAAAACAACTGCATGCTAGTAGGGAATGCACTTTCTCCTAGTTCATCCATGGACCAGGGCTAGCTGGTACGGCTGCACAGAGGTTTTTGGGACAGGTGCGCGGACAAGAGGCATTGTGGTCTGCTTATTTCTGCAAATAGCGGTGCTTAAATTTGGTGGAACTGCACAAGAAGTTTAGATGGTCAGTACACTACATGGTTCAGTTCAGCATTCCAACTGAGAACACAATTATAATTAGTTATGCTGGAATGAGAGAACCTAACCCTGGATGGTGGCAACAAGAAAAACTGTAGTGAACTCCAGGAAATTAAATCCTGCCTAGGGAGGCCCTTTGCTCAGAGAAACCTTGCTTGATTTTTCCTGATTTGTAAACCTTCTCACAACTTTTCTTTTGTTGTGAACTAGTATATGTTTATTATGTTCTATGAATCATTGAGATGTATAAAATTGCATAGCTTACATTTTTCAAGTATTTTATGAAGCTGAGTTTAATGTGAATGTTCCACATGAACGCTGGACTAGCGTGTGAACATTTGGAATTTATATTGTGGACTCAGTTAACTGCATGAACCACTGTAACAAGATACATAGTTGCTTATATGTCAGACAGCAGATTATTGATTGTTAGCTGGTAGATAGCCGACTTTTCTAGTGTGAAGCGAGCTAAGGCCAATGTGCCTTGTTTTGCACAATAGATTACAAGTGGGGTAGCACCAACAGTGTTTACAAGTACTTAACCAGCCTTACGTACCCTATGTATACGTCAGCACACAGTTCTCGAAGAAGTACTCTATTTCATCAAGCACACACTACTCGTATGATAAACCGTGACAACTTATGTCTTACGTTGCCATATTCATGAAAAAACTAGTGAGGACGCATCTGTTTCGGCAACAATTAGGATGGTTCTCATGTGAGTAACGGGCACACAAAAGTAGCAGCAGTTCCCATAGACGGATTTGAACAGAGTAGTAGCCAAGGGCTCGATAATAGGCAAGGTTCTGATAATTAGACACAATCCAAACTACTATTAAACACTAGCTGGGGCACCTATTTCATGCCTTGATCTAAAATGGGATGGACACAAGACGGACCTTGCCATGAACATCATCAAGGACATCCAGCAGCAGGTCAATCCTGTGAACCTTCCTGAAGATAACCTTGTGGCCTTTCAATTCATAAACTTGTTTGTGGAGGCATGCCACGTCATCTTCCTGCGTAATCTTGGCAAGAACAGTATGACTCACAAACGAACGAGTAGCTTTGAACTTCTTGTCCTTCAGTACACCCTAGACAACACGCCTGACAATAGTGAGGCTGGACTACAGCTCGACATTTGTGTAAGTGCAGATGGCTTCTAGGATCCAACAGCCTAAGAACTCTGTTTTCCCAGTGCGTATATTCAGGTCATCCGCCTCATAGCGAGTGACATATACAACCACACAATCCTTGTCTGCATCAGGGATCTACTTGAAATAGAAAGAAATTTTGAATTACTTTCCCATATAAGAAACACAAGTTATTTAAACCACTATGTGGAGTCAAAAGTATGCATGACAGTGAAGGTAGCATGGCGTCGAAGCTAAATTTTTTTGCATTATTTATCACCGCATACTTAGATGAAAAACCACAATTGAGATTGGAAAACAAGAAAATCACCTTGGGCAGCTCAGCGGAGGGGGGGGACTCATCCTTGAAGGGGGAAAACTGCTCCTGCAGGGCCACGGGGGCTGTAACCTCAAACGGGGCATTGACCATCTCAGTAGTGGACGTGAGCGTATCTGGGGTCGGCTTGGTGGCTTTGTCCATCTTCTTGGAGCTCTCTGTCTCGTGGGGATCAGCCTCCCGTGTCTGGTCCAGCATCAGCGGATCTTTGCCTCGTTCTCCTTGGTCCATCATTAAACTGGCGAATACGAGGAGATCATTTAAAGGAAAACACAATCGCAATGACAATGAAACAAAAAAGAGAGTGAGGATCGGTTACTGCATTGCAAAAGTTCTTTTTTTCTGAACGAAAATATACCAACATCGGGGATCCGCTTACATTCCCTTCGTTGGGAGAGAAGAACAGTGGCAGATGCGAGTGTTGGATTTCTTGAAGACGGTGAGGGAGAAGGGGAATCAGCAAAGAGTGAAGAGATGGTTGCTTCGTCTGTCAAACTTAGACTGCGGGATGGTGGTGTTTTGTGATACGACGACTCGTTACTGTCGCGCTACGGCCGGGGTGACTCTCTGCCTGTATACTGCCTTCTAATTTGGTGGATGGCATTTGGGCCCGCGTGCTGCATGGCCCGCATGTCGGTGAAAAAAAGTAAAATAACATTCAGTAGAGGGACACGTTTCGATGACCTCGGAGGAGCCAGAAGTGGGAGTGTATCCACTTTACTAGTAGTAATTGTTTTTCTGGTTAGCTGTAGAGTGTCTCCATTATACTACTAGTAATTGTTTCTCTGGGCCCAAGACAAAACAGCACATCCACCCTAGTAAATAATAAAATCAATTCAAAAGCCCATATATTTACGTAATGAGAGGCGCTACCAAGCACACCGCCCCCAAAAACCCTGGGTGCTCTTCTTCCTCCTCACTCCCACCCACCTCACGTCATCTCGCTCCACTCGTACCCCCAAATTCCTCACCTCACTCCTACAGAAAACCCCAGCTCCTCTTCTTCCTCACTACTACAGAAAAACCCCAACTCCCCTTCTTCTTCACTCGCACTACAACTAGGCTTGTCATTTGTTACTCTGCTTAAATCCATGAGCTCGACGCGACGCCCTCGAGGAAAATGGAGTTGGCTGACCCCAGTGCCAAGAAAATGAGGCTCCCGCCAGCGGTGAAACCTGTTGTAGATCTCGCACCCGGCAACGTGGGGAGAAGCGGCAAGCCCGGCCCCACCCGATCCAAGGAACCCGTAGAATCTCGGGTGGGGCGCATCGGTGATCTCTCGGGTGCCATCCTTGGGTAGATCATATCGCTTCTCCCAACAAGGATTTTTGCCGCACCCAAGTCCTCTCAATTCGGTGGCGCCCTCTATGGTGCACCGCGCCCCTTAATCTCGACTATCGTCAGCTATCTGTCTTTAATGACTTTGAACTCCCTAGAGCCATCATCTCCTCCCACCAGGGCTCCGTTCAAAGCCTTTGCATCTCGTCATGCTACCTAAGCAAGCATACCATGCCCTACACGATGGACGCCTGGCTGAAATCCCCTGAATTCATAGAACTACAGCTGCTTGAGTTCTACTATTCCCAAGGAAATCACCTACCAGATACCGTACGCCATGTACTTGTGCCCTCATCACCGATGTCCATCTCGCGGTTTTCCTCCCCTCTCCACACCGCCACCTTTGCGATGTGCTACCTACCAGACAATCTGGTACTAAACCTTCGACTCCCATTTCTCAAAAAACTTTCACTTGTGCGGGTTCGAATATCGGAGACCTCATTGCATAGCATCATCCATTCCAATTGCCCTGCCCTGGAGTGCTTGGTGCTTGTTTTCACAATTAGAATCGGTTGTCTCCAAACGAAGTTGCCTAACCTTGTAAGGATTGGAATTTCTTTTGACGAAAGGCAGCTCACCATCCAAGATGACCCTTCACTTCAAAGGTTGATCCTTCATTCTAGTTATTCGCCATCTCAAATAACCGTCGTCTCTACACCTAAACTAGAGACCTTGGGTGTAATACATGATCTATGTGCTCATTTCAAGATGGTGTTTGGCTCCACAGTTATTCAGGTACTGTATATTATCATGTACACTTATAAGCATAAGCTACATTTTAAATTTCTGGGCATAAGTTTTATATCATCTTGGAGTACACATTTTGTACTAATATTATGTTCTATGGTCAATGAAGAGTTTCTCCATGGATAGCCTATCAATGGTGCTGGATTCTGTCAAGATCTTATATATCCAAATGAATAGTTTGATCTGAAGAAGATTATTGGCTTGCTGCAGTGCTTTCCATGTCTGGAGAAGTTGTATATAAAGGTCATAATTTCACTCACATTGGAAGCCCGCATATGGTGTACTAGAAATAAGCGTTCAGTTGTTGCTCTTTCGACACTCTTTTTTTAGACGTTAACTGTTTTTAATCTTCATGTCTATTTAGTCAACAGGACGGGGTAAGAAAGTTATAACCAATCGGTGGATTCGTAAGCACCGGGATTTTCTCACTTCTTATGACATTTGATTGAAGATAATAACGCTGGAATGATATGTAGCCAACCATGCAAACACTAGATTTGTCACATTCTTCCTGCTGAATGCGAGGTTAGTATTGTCCATCAGGCTTAAGTTCATCGGTAGCATGGTTTTGATATATGGGTATGTCGAAGCGCAAAAAAAGGAGTTTCAGGTGAACAAAAGAGCTTATGAATGTGTTGGGCTTCTACTTCAACATCTTGTGCTCATAATCCAGTAAATTTTACGACCCAGGATGTTCTTTCTATGGACCTGACCGGTCCATTTGACTGTGACTGCCGAAAACAGTGCTGGAGTTAGATGTTGTTGCCCTTTTTCAATCTGGGTTTTTTCTAAACCTGATGAACAATTAACCCTCGTGCTTTTGTACAGTTTGTAAGCTAGAGTTAGATGTTGTTCCCCTTTTCAACTCGACTATGACTGTCATATTTTCTTTGAAACAAGGCAAATGGTTTTCCATTCATTTAATTAAGCGTGAAATACTATAACAAATCCCAACCAAGGGAAATAGCACCACTCTTGCTGTCTGCTTGAGCTCACTGTGCATTATAGAACCCAAGTGATTAGCCCCCACCAACACCCACAAACTTATTTTGAACTAGCGCACCAAATGGGGTGTACATTTTCATAAGAAAGGTTGCATGACCATGATAGATTTGGATTCTGACATTTGGGACCCACAAGGAAAAAGCCTATCCAAGGTGGTGTCGACTTACTAACTAGTCAACAAACGATTCTGCCTAAAGCCGTTGGATTGACATGCAACATCTGCCGTGTATCTTCTATCACTTGACTTCTTCCTCTAGCCGCCCAAACCAAACCACCCCGTCGGTTCCGCCTGCTCCCGCCTCCCACAACCGGTTGCGCCTCCGCCGCCCTACCGTACCCTCCAACATTGGCCAGTCCCTCCCTCTATTCCCCCACACTTCCTGTTACTCTCCGGTGATGTCAGCCCCAACACGGAGCCGCACCTGAACCAGTCAACCCTCGAACTCCCCTCCACCTGTGACTGGGCAGGCACATCTTCCATGGCTCCTGTTCATTCGGTCTGAGGCCTTGTCATCGTCCTCTACCTTGGTTCGCTCGCCATGCATGGTGCGCCGCCCTCTTGCATTGTCAACGTCATCAACAACCGAGAGGAACAAGGAGACGACTGTACGTGGAGAGGATGACATTAGGGATCCACCAGGGTCATGGCAGTACGCAAGCAAGTCCCTCGTTATTACAAGCCCAAAAAAATGGTTCCTCCTAATGGTTAGACATCTGGGGCCCATGCCATTGTCAGCGTAGTCAATAAACGAGGGAATTACACAACGAGCAGCTAAAACTAGGGACCTAGCAGGTTGCGCAGTTGTTATTTAATTTTTTAGGAACAAGCAGTTGTTATTTATACTAGTTTTAGAGATGGATCAGGGTAACAACGGGGTTGTGCAGGAGTTGTGGCCCGTCTAGCCAGGGTTTTATTTATGTTTACCACATCATGAGCCCAGTTGTGTTTTTTTCTTGCTGAAAATGGCTAGTCCAGTTCTACTTTTTAAAGAAATACCCAACCTAGGCCTCCTTGCTTTATCAGCCCTGCTGGGTTGCAAATCTTTCAAGATGAGGAGAGTTTCATTCGGCTTGCCGAGAAAATGGGCTATCAGTAATGACAAATGGGTTGTACATTTTTAAAACACATCAACGGGAATTAGTTTATTTTTTTCATTTCAAGATTTTAAATTCCATTGATTTTTATGCGTGGACAATTATTTGGATTTTATATTTATATAAATTTATTTTTCAAATTAGTTTGAATGTGATTCAAAATTTCGGGATTAAAAATAGTTGACCGCACTGAAATATGCAAAATTTTGTATAATTTTTAACCGTGGCCACTATATGGGTTGTAATTCTAACAAAAAGAAGATGTGCTCCAAAAAAATCCTTAAGAATTAGCAAATGGGATGTAAATTATTAGAAATAATGTTAGATGGGTTGTATGCTGTTTTCCACACATTTGAGGATGACTTGCGCGCCTACTATAGGTTGACGCGTACGCTTTCCTAAAAAAATGGTTGACGCACACGCAATGCCGTGTCAACTTGTCAACACACAAGAGCAATGACCTTTGGATGTCCATCCAACGGCAGTCGTGCTTCTTCAATCTCTGCTATTCCTGGTCCAGACGCTCAAACAAGCGCCGCTGGGACTGCCTGCTCCCTCCTCCCGCAGCCAGCTATACTGCCGCGCAGGCCTCACCGACCCACCATACTCCCGTTGCTGGCCTAGCCATCCCTCTACTCACCCACACCTGCTGTTATTCTCCGGCAACGGCAGACGAACAAGTAAACCCTTGTATTCCCCTCCGTGTGGGAAACAACTATCGATTCTTCCCTGGCTTCGTGTCGTTCCCTTCCTAAGCCTCGCCATTGTCCACCGCCTTGGTGCTCTCATCACGGCGTGGTCAACATGGTCAATGAACGACATCCATCGGAAGTGCACTGTACATGGAGAGGCTGACAGCTGGGTCCACGACCGCACACAAGGAAATGCCTCCATATTATGCACAAAATAATGATTCCTCTACCTGATAGTTGGGACACACGGGAAGGGCCTCTCTATTTCGCGAAAAAATGTTCCCCACGCTGACAGCTCGGATCCACCAGTTGTATCTTCACATGCAAGGAAGTCCTCCTTATTATGCACAAAAAATGAATAATCCCCCTGCTAGCTGGGACCCACAATAGTGGGAGGCTGACTTGTGGGCCAACTAAGTTGACACGGACAAAGGACTCTGTCATCTTAGTCAATATGAACGATTCTAGCTCCAGTGGCCGTACAATGTCCATACAACGGCCGTAGTGCTTCTTCAATATCTGATCTGCTTGCTCCAGCCGCCCAAACCAGCACCGGTCGTGCTGCCTGCTCCTGCCTCCGATGGACGGCTCTGTTGTCGTGCAGGCCTCACCGTCCCACCCTACTCCAACCTCTGGCCAGGCCATCCCTCTACTCACGCACAACCCCTATTATTCTGCGACGTCGGCAGCCTCACACCACAGCCGAACCATTCAACCCTCGTACTTTGCTCTACATGGGCATCCACTGCCAGTTCTTCCCCGGCTCGGCGTCATCCCCTTCCTAGGCCTCGCCATCGTCCACCGCCTTGGTGCTCTCGACGCGGCGTGGTAAATGTGATCAAGGAACGACTTCCATCAGAAGAGTACTATACGTGGAGAGGCTGACAGCTGGGTCCATGGCCGCAGGAAGCAAGTGCAACCTTATTACACGTAAAAAAATTATTCCTCCACCTGACAGCAGGGACACACCGGAAGGGCCTCCGTATTTCACGAAAAGATGTTCCCCTGCTGACAGCTCGAACCCACCAGCTATATCTTCGCACGCAAAGAAGTGCCTCCTTATTACGCACAAAAAAAATGTAGACTCCCCATGCTAGCTGGGACCCACCATAGTGGGAGGCTGACTTGTGGGCCTACAAAGTTGACGCGGACGGAGGGCTTTGTCAACTTAGTCAGTATGAACGATTCTAGCTCTAGTGGCCATACGATGTCCATCCAACGGACGTAGTGCTTCTTCAACCTCTGGTCTTCTTGCTCCAGCCGACCAAACGAGCGCCGGCCGTGCTGCCTGCTCCTGCCTCCGGTGGCTGGCTCTGCTACTGCGCAGGCCTGACCGCCCCACCCTACTCCAACCTTTGGCCAGGAGTACTCACCCACAACGCTTGTTATTCTACGGCGACAGTAGCCTCACACCATAGCTGAACCCGTCAACCCTCATACTCCTCTCCGCATGGGCATCCATTGTCGCATCTTACCCGGCTCCACGTTGTCCCCTTCCTAGGACTCGCCATCATCCACTACCTTGGTGTTCTCAGCATGGCATGGTCAATGTGGTTAAGGAACGACTTCCATCGGAAGAGTACTATACGTGGAGAAGCTGACAGCTGGGTCCACGGTCCCTGCAAGGAAGTTCAACCTTATTACGTGTAAAATAATTATTCCTCCACCTGATAGAGGGGACCCACAAAACGGGCCATCGTATTTCACAAAAAAAAGTTTCCCCCTGACTGCTGGGACCCACCAGCTACATCTTCGCACGCTAGGAAGTGCGGCCATATTACGGGTAAAAAAATTAATTCTCCTCCTGACAACTAGGACCCACCAGCAATAACTACGCACGCAAGGAAGTGCCTTCTTATCCTCCCTGATAGTCAGGACCCACATGGTAGAAGCATACATAGCGTTGTCATTCTGGTCGCGAACTTGTACGTACATACTGGTCGGTCGGTCTGTCTGAAGGCTGCAGGGATGAACCGTGGCCGAGTAAGGAAGGGCGTGTGTTGTAGTAGAGGCGCGGATGTAGAATGCCACGCAGTCCCGTCAATATTTTGTACACGTACATACAGTCAGGGTGCAAGAAAGTAAATACGGCCACATACGTACATACGGGCGGGGTCTCAAATGCCTACTCGCGCATACGTACGGCCAGGGCTCGTGTACATGGAGAGATAGTGGAGAGCAGCGACAGCGTCCTGTTCATCGGCAGCCAACTGGCTGGGTCAGAACAGAGAAACTGCATCATCGTGTTCATCGGGAGGCAACAGAATGTGTTGTGTTCATCGGGAGCCAGCCGGCTTGGACGGAACAGCCGAAACGAGGCCTGGTGTACAGCAGAACGGAGGAAATGGCCTTCTGTTCGACTGCCTACAGTCGAAACGGGATCCTGTTCTCTGGGAGGGGTTTGGCATACCGCAAAATCGTGGAAATGGACTTCTATTCTACCTCCTATGGTCAAAACGGGGTCCTGTTGATTGGGAGGGGTGTGGCGTACCGCAAAACTGAGGAAATAGACTTCTCTTCGACCTCCTATGGTTGAAACGGGGGTCCTGTTCATCGGGGGGTGTGGCGTACCGCAAAATGGGACTCCACGAGCTACTGTTCATCCACCGTCTACTGCCTCGCTCCAGCCTCCACGGGCTATTGTTCATTAGTCGTCAACCTCCTCCAGCCTCCACATGTGACTGTTCATACACGGCGTCTACCTCCTGCCTCCCCCAGCTATTGTTCATCCACGAGCTCCTGTTCATCCAGCCTCCACTGGCTACTGTTGAACCACCCCTCCACGGTCTACTATTCATCCAGCACTCCACCAACTACTGTTCAACCAGCCGTCCACGGGGTCCTGTTCATCCACCCCTGACCGGCTCGATCGGGGTCATGTTCATCTGGTGGCAACAACCTCTACCCCCACGGGGTCCTGTTCATCTAACCCCCACCAGGAACTGTTCATCCAACCCCCAACAATGCTCACTATTCATCAAGAGGCAGCAGGTTCGATCGGCTTCAGTTAGCAGCAGTAGCGAAGGAATCGCTCAATCAGGTTCAATTAACATCCAGGGATCGACCGATCGCTCGGGTTGTGTAACACGTAGCCAGTGCAATCACTTAGGTTCATTAGGAGAACGCCTCGCTCGGGTTCAGTTAGAGCCCAACGCCTCGCACCCACGTGCGTACGTGTACGAGAGAAACGCGCAATCCCTCCGTGCATCGCTCGGCCCCGACCACCCACCGTAACCGGGAAATCCCCGATATTTTCCTCGCCCTCGCTTCTAGCATGATTTTTCGGTCATGGACGGCCCAAAGAATGTCATGCATCTGCATCTCTGGCCTGACCAGGACAAAAGCCCATTTTCTACCATGATTTTTTGTCATAGAAGTAGGAGCCCATCACATCTATGATGATACTGGGTTTTGTCACAATTATCGCCATAGAAGTGTCATAAGCATGACAAAAAAAATCCGTTCGACCCAAATGTCACGGATGTGTCCTTTTTTGTAGTGATATCATAGACTAGCTAGTATCATATATATGCATGATACAAGTATATGATCGACACTACCTCCGTAATGCACGCATAGTATCATAAGTTAGTATCTTAGATTGCCTTGTTAACTGCCATGCATGACACAAAGTAGTACAACATTTAATATGATACAGTATCATGATATGATACCAAACCTTCTCTTTGCTCATTTAACAATGTGCTACGTCATCCAAAAAGTCTAGTTGGCATGCATGATACCGCTTATGATACTCCCATTACGACCAGCCTTAGGGTGGCCATAGTGGGGGTATCATAGCCGGTATCATGCACTCGAGAATAGAAAATATGACGATGTGGCAAAGAAGCAGTAACATAGGTAGATATCGTAACAAATATAATTAATACTATACTACTTTGTGTCATACATGGCCATAAATGCGGTCATCTATGATAAATACTACTCTATGATACTATGCACTATGAAGGTACGTACATAGTATCATACACTAGTATCATATGCATGATACTATAGTATATGATACTTCTCATTATATAAGGCTGGCCATAGTGGTGGTATCATATATAGCCGACGATATCATGCACTCGGAAATAGCAAGTATGCTGATGAGGCAAAGACTAAATATAGAGAGGGTTAGAGTAACATATAGGTAGATATTGTATCATGTTAAATGTGATTCTAATTTGTGTCACGCATGGCAATAAATATTATCTATGGTACTATACTCTATGTATTATACTATGCGCTATAATTAATGGTAGTATCATACACTAGTATCATAATATATGCATGATACTAGTATATGACACTCTCCACTATGAGTAGCCTAAGTATAGCCTAACTAAAACACCCACATGTAGTATTAATAGGGTTTTTGACTTTATATGCACTAAAATACAAGGTAAGTGCAAAGAATGACTTAAACATAGTAGACGACCTAAAATGCTTCGGAATATCAAACAAAGGGCATATACGCGATTGTTTACCATGATTTCTTTTCGAGGCGGAACGATGTAGTAACTAACGATCTGTAGTCCGAAGTGTCGCTCTCCTTTTGGAAACTATGATCCTTCTTGTGAGATGCTCCGGTATGGAAGGTGCGAGCACCAAAACTTGTGCCAAACTTTACCAGAACTTTCCAGGCGATTGTGAGAGTAGGCAACAGTGACACAATGATATTTGTTATTTTCCGGACTCTATAGGCATTTCCTGAAATTAAAATACCAACAAGGCCTACGCCTCTGGCTGCACCTTGCGGCCGGACTGTTTGATGTTTTTCCCATTTCTCGCACAATGAATGAAAACTCACAAAGCAACACACAATTGATCTTGCTAACATGCACGTGTAGTTGCGACTACACACACACACAGGCAAACAAGATCTCCCTTTTTTGCATAGTCAAAGTTTGAGATTGCGAGCGAGGCCTGCCGCTTGGTAAAATGTACAAGAAAATTGAACCATAGGGTACAATCATGATTTCTTACCGTGGAAAAAAATTGGAGGCGAAACGATGAACTCATGTTTTCATTCAAACAAAAATCTTATGTTTGTTAATGTAAATGTTTTCAAATAGCACACGGTTCACTCACGAAAGTCGTGTGTCCACTAAACTTTGGTCGATGCCCCCCCCCCCTCTGCCACACTCGCGATCTTAGTCATGTGTTCTGATTGGCCAGAACCCAAACCCCACGGATCTTACGTCTGCACCACTGGATTCTCCTTGGTCGAACGGCAATCCTCATCCCTTTCGACAGCACATGCAGTTCCGGTTGTGATTTTATTTATATCCACAAATTGCACTTTAAATTCAAAAAATGTCTTAAATACAACAAGTGATACCTGAAATGTGTTAGAAAATCAAATCCATGGTATAATGGTGAATGTGTATCATGGAAATTTTTATGAGGCCAAACGATGAAGTCACCGACCGTTGGAGTTTGAATTGACGTGTCTCCTTTTGGAAACCATGGTCCTTCATGTGAGATGCTCCGGTTTGGAAGGAGCAATCATCAAAACCTGTGCCAAACTTTACCAAAAAAAATCCCCGACGTCGTGAGAGCACACCACAGGCACATACCGACTTCGATGATGTCTGGACTCCCTCTGAATTCCTAGTAATTAAAATACCAACTAGGCCTACGCCGGTGGCCGCACCTTGCACCCGAAATGTTTGAAACTTCTTCCCATTTCTCAGACAATGGATGAAAACTCGCAAAGCAACACACAAATGATTTGTACACCTTCTTTGCTAACTAACACCCAGATGTAGTTGTAGAACGGTTTTAAATTTAATTATATGCACTAAACGCAAGGTAAGTGCAAAAATATGACTGGAATATAGCAACGAGACCTGAAATAGGCTAGAAAATCAAACCTAGGGTATATATGTGATTGTTTACCATGAAAATAATTCAAAGCAGAATATTATGTAGTCACTGACGATTGGAGTCCAAGTGTCGTGTCTCGTTTTGGAAACTATGATCCTTCTTGTGAGATGCTCCGATTTGGAAGGTGTGAGCATCAAAACTCGTTCCATATTTACCAAAAAAGTTCCATGTGATTCTGAGAACACGGCATGGTGAGACACATATTTTAGTTATTTCCGGACTCTATATGCATTTCTTGTAATTAGAATACCAAAAAGGCATACGCCTTTGGCCGCTCCCTGCGGCCGAACTGTTTGATTTTTTTCCTGTTTCTCGAACAATGAATGAAAACTCCCAAACTGACACACAAATGATCTTGCTAGCTACCTAGCACCCACGTGGAGTTGCGACTATAGCAAACGACTCAAATATAGCAAACGATACCTCAAATGAACGAGAAAATCAAACCATAGGGTACAATGTTGATTTCTTATCGTGGAAAACAATTTGGAGGAGAAACAATGAACTCTTGTTTTCATTCAAATGAAAATATGTTGTTAGTTCATGTAAATTTTCTCAAATAGCACACAGTTCACTCACGAAACCCATGTGCCTACCAAACTGTGGTCGATGCCCGCCCCCTTGCTGCACACGCGATTTGAGTCGTGCGTTCTGATTGGCCAGAACCAAACCACACGGATCGTATGACTGCACCGTTGGATGCTCCCAGATCGGACGACAGTCCTCATCCCTTTTGATAGGAAATGTAGTCTGGCTAGGATTTCATATATATGCCAAAATGCATGGTAAATGCCAAAAAAGTCTTACATATAGCACACGATACCTGAAAAGCGCCAGCAAATCAAACCTGTGGTATAATGGTGATTCCTTAACGTGGGAAAAATTTAGAGGTGAAATGATGAACTCATGTCTTCATTTCAAAATTAGTACATCTTCATTTCAAACAAAATTATTCTCTTTGTCCACACGAGCGCTTAGAGGCAACCGTTTGCATAGGACTTTGACCGGGGATATTTTTCACCCTTTTTTCACCTAGGGCACCAACACCCCCACCACCACCACCACTGCGCGCCCGTGTTTCACTCAACTAGCCCACCCAATCTCCATCGCCAGCTCCCCCCTCCCCTATATCCACGGCAGAACCCTCTCCGACGCCGGCGTGCTCACCCATTCCCAACACACGCCTGCCCACGCCTCGTCGTCTTCGTTTGCTCGCCAGTCACCCTAAAAGTATATCGATGTTGTAGCCCTCACCTCTCCTGTGGTTCGGCCGGGTTTGCATTAAGAAGCCTGTTAGTTACTACTCTCCATCATGGTGAGGCATATTTCCTCGCAATATCTCTTCCTATTTCGTTCTGAATGTTCCCAAATTGGCTACAACATAACGGAGAGCGTATATATGTTCATTATCTACCTTCCTAAATAGTACATATAAGTTGTGTTTGTTCCAATAAGTTACTGTCGATTTACAGATCGCAGGCGCCCGGGTCACACAAACTTAACATACTAGCCGTACATTTTCTAAATTATTGCAACACATGTTTAGAAAGCTTGATACCAAGTTGTTAGTTTTATGCTTATCCTCCTTTCCTGGGTTTCGCATGTGTTCTCTGTAGATGCCGATTAGCAGCGACAACACTCGTGCTTCAGGCGATGTATCTTCATCTGATTCCGACAACCCTAGGTCTTCGGCAGATTGTGAGGGATCAAGTAATCTTGAAGGGGATGGAGCTGTAGCAATTCCCCTTCCGGTCAGGACATGGAGGAATGCTCCAAGGAAGCCCACACACCGGCCTAAAGGTGTATATGAAGTAACCGAGATTGATTTGAAGTCTTGGGCTCCAACTAAACAAGATAAAGAACACACGAGGTTTAGGAGTGTGTGTGGATTTGTTGGCAGGGCAAGGCTCAACATTAGTCTGCCCGGGTTTCTGTAGGCTGACACAGAAACACGGCGACAGATAGCCCAGGAGATCATGGATCACTTCAATGTTCCAGAGCAGTGGATAATGCAGGTGGAACACGCTGCACTGAAGAAGGCTAGGGATGCTTGGAGAAACTGGAAGCACGTGTTGTATAAGAAGTACTTGACTGAAGGTAAGGACCCAATCCCTGCATACCCCCAAATTTCAAAGGCAGACTGGGTAGAATTCAAAAGGGTCAGGGCAACTAAAGAGTTTGTTGACAAGAGTTTCAAGAAATCGGAACTTCAGAAGAAGAACACACACTCCCACCGTATGGGTGTGGCGGGATATTATGGCATGAAACCGATATGGGACCAGGAGGACAAAGAAGAAGTAGCGGCGGGTGGGAAACGATCTTTAGTGAAATCAGGGGCGAACGCACTAGAGACTACTTGCGGGCACGTGCAAGGAGGCGTGATGATGAAACTTATTACTTTCAAAACTCACATGACAAAGAACTGTATCAAGCGATGTTAATGGCTTCCAAGATCCCTGGAAGGTTCTACAGGAACTCAGGGCCATGTGACATTCTGTTTGTTGCTCTGGAAACAAGAGAGCCCCCTGGCCGTGCAAGGGGTATTGGTGTTAATGTCCCGCACAAGAGGGATTTCACACTCAGCAAAGAATAGAGGCTCATCATGAAAAAAGCGAGGAGTGAAATGAAGCAGAATGCATTGTATGAAAGGTTGAGGAAGGACATGTATCTGGCTGTTCGAAAGGATATTGTGGAGTGAATGATGATGTAGAAGACTCTAACACTGACATATAGCCAGTAGGTTGGAGGGGAGGAGGGCATGGAGGATGTTGATTATTGCGTGACAACACCGCAAAAGAGTAGTTGTGCATCTGCTGACCCCCAGCGACACTGAAACTGCAGCTGCTCATGATGATGCTATATCTGATCTATCTGGAATGAAAGACAGACTCAAGGGCATGCTTACACATTATGAAGGTACATTAAAATGTGCAACAGTCTGGATTTTCCCACCCTTCTTGGAAGATGGCCTCTTGTTGGACAATGTGTCATTGAAGCCGGGCTGTGTGAAGTGCTACGTGACTGAAGTAAAGCCTGGATTCAATGAATTTTCCCTGAAGAATGTCCTAGGAGACTTTGATGAGCAAAGGACCTTGCGAGAAACACTGTTACATCACATCTAGTGGCCAACAAAGGAAATCGAGTTCATAGATGAGATCCCTGAAGCCCTTGCCACAGCAGATCTCGCGTGCTTCCCACAAAGAACCTAATACTCGTAATCCGACGGCTGATGCATCAACCTGTGATCAGTCGGGCCCACTTTGGGTCGTACAGGCCATGTCATCCTCTACCCCAGAGCAGCCGGTGGCAAGGCCTACAACTTCTGAAGACGCACCACCGCTTCAGATGTCGGTGGCTGAAGCAGCGGGGGGAGACCCAGCTGCAGCACATGCTCAGTAGACCAACCTGTTGGAACGGACTACTGAGCAGTCTGATGCTTCGGAACCGCCTGCTAAGCAGTCTGTATGTCTAGAACCGACTGCTCATCAGTCCGTCTGTCCACAGTCGTGTGATCAGCATACCAATTCATCAGCACTTCCTACTCAGCAAACCAACGTGTTGGCACAGCCTCCTCCGCACAATGACAATTTTGCACCACCTACACAGAAACCCGACATATGGGATGGTAGGGGCGGCGAGGCCGGGGTCGGGATCCTCCCGATCCTGGCTGCGACGGCGAGGATTGAGGAGGCGGGGCGGCGCAATGGGTGAGGAGTAGGACGGCGGGTGTCGGTGTCAAAACCGGCGGATCTCGGGTAGGGGGTCCCGAACTGTGCGTCTAGGCGGATGGTAACATGAGACAAGGGACACGATGTTTTTACCCAGGTTCGGGCCCTCTCGATGGAGGTAAAACCCTACTCCTGCTTGATTAATATTGATGATATGGGTAGTACAAGAGTAGATCTACCACGGGATCAGAGAGGCTAAACCCTAGAAGCTAGCCTATGGTATGATTGTTGTTCGTCCTATGGACTAAAACTCTCCGGTTTATATAGACACCGGAGAGGGCTAGGGTTACACAGAGTCGGCTACCATGGGAGGAGATCTTCATATTGTGTCGCCAAGCTTGCCTTCCATGCCAAGGAAAGTCCCATCCGGACACGGGACGGAGTCTTCAATCTTGTATCTTCATAGTCCGGGAGTCCGGCCAAAGGTCTTAGTCCGGCCATTCGGACACCCCCTAATCCGGGACTCCCTCAGTAGCCCCTGAACCAGGCTTCAATGACGACGAGTCTGGCACACAAGTTGTCTTCGGCATTGCAAGGCGGGTTCCTCCTCCGAATATTCCATAGAAGATGTTGAACACCAGGGTAGTGTCCGGCTCTGCAAAATAAGTTCCACATGCCACCATAAAGAGAATAACATTTGCACCAATCTAATCTGCTGACATATTCCGTTGCGTGGCATCACGCCACGGCCAGGCTTTTATTCACTTTACTGTTCCACCTCAGTGCGTTTAGCAAGGCGGTTTCCTTGGCACATCTTGTCAAAGCAGAGATCGTGTCCCCTTATTCCGGGATTCTCATCAATACGGGCGTGGGTAACCCAACCGTGACTTAGGTATGACTCCCTAATTGAAAGCGAGTCTCAAACGGTTACGAAGAGAGCTCTTGGTATTCACCTCCTTTAAAAAGGAACCAAGGCCCGGCTCCCTTCTTCTCAAACCAATCAAATCCGCCCCTCGCTTCGAATTCCAACAACAAAAGCTCTAGTTTTAGGCGCTTCGGATTTTTGATGATGTCCGGCTCCGACCTTCAAGGCCGGTGGATGCCTTCCTCCATCACGGAAGAAGATGTGCGAAAGCTTAGAGATGCCAGGTATCTAACCGACAAAATCTCGCATAGACTGCCTGCTCAAGGGCAAGCTATTCCCGCTACCCAGCCCGGTGAAAGCGTGGTGTTCGCATCTCACTTCCTTTGGGGGCTAGGCTTCCCGATCGATCCCTTCATGAGGGGGATTATGTTTTACTACGGGCTGGAGTTCCACGACCTAGCTCCGGAGTCCATCCTCCAGATCTCATCATTCATTGTCGTGTGAGAGGCCTTCCTCCATATCACTCCTCACTTCGGATTGTGGCTAAAAACCTTCAAAGTGGAACCGAAAATGATCGAGGGGCAGCATGCTAAGTGCGGAGGAGCTATAATAAGCAAGATGGACGACGCTCCATGGCCTGAAGGCTCTTTTCAAGAGGAGCTTGGCTTATGGCAACGGGACTGGTTTTACATCACAGCCCCCAGGGGCACCACATGGGTGGCACCACCTACTTTTTGCTCGGGTCCCCCACCACGGCTGGCGTCATGGGTTAATGAAGGACTTATCTGGGGGCCTCCCAAAGACGTGCCCTTGCTGCAGGGCTGTATTCGAGATCTTCTAGAAAGAGATATCAATTTGACCGTAGTGGCGCAAGTCATGGTGATTCGCCGCACACTGCCCTGCAAACATCGACCTCTCCGCCTGTGGGAGTTCAATCCAGAGGGACCACGAGTCCTACAACATTTCATGGGAATGACACCCGTGGAGATGTACAAATTGTTCTTCGGATCACAAGCAAGGTGTCCGGATTTGTCCGAGGACGCTGGTCTGAGCTGCAATCGCTCGGATGCTAAAGTAAGTAGCCCCGTATTTGGACACACCATCCATATTTTTATCAAAATTACCCTTTAGCAGAGTTGTCCTTTGAACAGGAGTGGATGGCGAAGGCAAAGCTTATCAGGTGTCCAGCCCCCCTGCCCGAGACCATGCCGAATCCCATGCTGACCAGGATGCTGGAGGTCGCGCTTTCGGTGGAAGGCGAAGGGGGGAACCAAGGAGCTACTGCCTCCGCGAAGGAGGCTGTTAGGAAGGGAAGAATCAAAAATTCCCCCGACCAGGGAAAGAAAAGGACTGCCTCGGAAGACCCGGAGGTGATAACCTCAAAACGGGGAAAGAAATCTTCGCCACAGGGTTTGGCACCAGAGAACGCCCCAGCCGAATCGCCCCCTAAAGGGGACCCGCTCTCCCCCGAGACGTAAGTGAAGGGAGGGGTTCCATAATGAATCACACTCCTATTTTATTCCTGAGGAAAATAACCAAAACATTATCTTGCAGTTCGGATCTCAACCCTTCTCAGCAGAGCTCATCTTCAGGGGATCTTCGTCCAGAGATGATAGAGAGCGAAACGCCTCCCCTTGTTGCACCGTCTTATGAGGCTGGCGACCCTGAGGTATCGTCCCGAAGGGTTTTTCCAAGTCCGGACCCTGGAAAAGGTCGTCAGGCTAGTCCGGCACCCTCTGGCGCGCCGTCGGAGGGGCTGAAGGATCTGCTTGGTAGGGCGTCCATCTCAGAAGAACACTGTATGTTGATGAATACGGTGATTGGAAGGATTTCATCCGCGGAAAGCGGATTGTAGGAGGCTGCTAGGAGATTACTAACAGGCTTTGAGGTACGTAAAAAGGTGTACCTTTTGGTAGAGGCGCATATTAAATGTGCCATGTATGAATAGTAGCCCCTGAGACTCTGTGTGTCGTCACGAGTGACGGTGCACAGAGGATCATAACCCCAGGTATAATATGTCGCCTATTCCATGAAGGTGGCGAGGCATTCGGTGGCTAGCCGGACTGATGAATCTGCCGAACTAAAGCGGCAACTTGACGTAGCAGATGCCGACATCGCCCTTGTAAATAAGCGGCTAGACGAGGCTCAAGGTATGTTCAAAAGACACCCGGTAATAGGAGCTTGATGCTCAGGCCTTATATATATGTGCTTGATGTAGATGGTGCTGCTGCCGTAGAGAACCTTCGGGCGGAACTTGCCCGAGCCAAGGAGCAAGCAAGAAAAAGTGATGCGACTGTCGTTAAAGTGGCTGAAGATCTAAAAGCCGAACAGGCTGCTCACTGCCAGAGCAAGAAGGTAATAGCCGAGATGGCCATAAAATTGAAGGATGCTACCGACCGTTGTAAATTTCTTGAACAAGAAGATAGGGCGGCGTGGAAGGACCTTGAAAAGATCACTGCCGAAGCCAAGGATACTCGCTCTGCAATGAGAGCGATGAAGGAGGAGTTGCGTCAGGCCGGAGATATCACGGCTGGAAAGCCTTACATGCTGCGGATGAAGTTCGGAGACCCCAAGTATGCTCTATTAGACTGGCAGTGGAGTGCGGAAAACGCTTATCTGGATTTGGCAGCAAGTGCGGCGGACGCGACCGAACACTTCCGCAGCTGAGGTGACCATGGATTGGAAGAGCTTTTTTGGTCATAGTATCACAATCCAGAACGCCCACTGTCAGTATCCGACCGTTTGGCCGCCTGGGTGGAGCTGAACAGGTTATCCGGACTCGCCATGAGGTATGTTGTGAGTCGTCTGTGGCCGGAGAAGCCGGAGCCGAAGAGTTATTTTGGCTTGGTGGAACAGTTCCTTGGTTCGGTGCCGCATGCTGATGCAATGAACAGGTCGGCGTGCATAGAGGGTGCACAGATGGCTCTTACCCGTGTCAAAACATACTGCATAGATATGAAGGCCAGTATTGTTGCGTCCCGGGATTCGGACAAAAGCCGAGTACCTGCCAAGCACTATTTTGAGGAAGTTCTTCCTAGCGCTCATATAATAGAGTCGCAGTGCTCGAAGGATGTTGTGTTCAAATAGCTTATACTATTCGTAAAACGAATTTTTTTATGAAAAAAGCTTTTTATACTTGTGCTTGCAAGAATCATGATGCCTCCTGTGCGGCTGTTTAATGTATATATTTGTATATAACCTGAAAGATGGCAGTCGTTGGCTTCAGCCCCCACACATAGAATGCGGGGGTGTTTGCAAAAAGGCGCCTTTTCACACTTAATCCAACGTCTTGGTCCTACAAAGGAGGTGGTGGCGCGGCGAACTAGGCAACCGGACTATAATGCTTTATCACTTTCACTTATCCATAGGAGTTTGATACTGGGGCTACTGAATAGCCCCTAAGGGCACCGCACTCGCCCGAATTCGGGGCGCGAGTGTGCCTGACCAGTCTCTCGCTATATCGTGACAGTCAGTTTTCGGCTTTCTCTACTGAGGTGCTCACCTGGCCGAACCGGGGCACAATCGCAGTAGTTCTCCTGGTGCCGCGTTAGCCGATATAACGGAACGTAAGGCAGCAAAACACAGGATCCGGGCAAACCCAACATTTGACCAAAGACATGATTCGGAGCTGATGCATATAGGGCCAAACTCGCGACACCGAACACTCCCTAAGGTATTCGGTCTTTATGAGGACGGGCCGAAATAGAGCCCTTGGTAAAAAAGCCCCTAGTGTCCAGGTACGCGCAAAAATTCTGGCGTGGCCACATGCAAGACGCCAGCCTCCTCCTCCGTTATAGAGAAAACCGGGGGATGTTATCAACAAGAGACAGTAAAAAGGTTTACATAGGGTCTTAATCTGAAAAGAATCCTTGAAACGGGTCCCTGCTGCACGTCTGCGCCTGTGCCTCTATTGTGCCGTATCCTGGACGGGCGTAGCACGATGTTCGTCTGCGAAAGAGAGGAACTTAGTAAAAAATAAGCGTGCGAGAAATCTATATTGAAATAAACAAAATATAGTTGGAGCAAGAGTTGAATCGTATTGTCTCCGGGCGTGAGCACACGGAGCCCCTTGTACGTGGATATGCGGCTATTAAGCATGTTTATGCCGGACTCGTCGAGTCGTGTCCGGGATAGTAGGGCTGGATTTGTGGGCGGCTGTCCAGGCAGCCGCACCTTTGCCCGTACTTTGGGGGTCAATTTATGTTCCCCTGTAATGAAATGATGCCCTTTGGGCCGGGCATTTTGAGTGTAAGGGATGCGTAATGCGGTATTGCGTTAAAGCGGGCGAAAGCTTCACGTCCCAGTAGCGCTTGATAGTGACTTACGAATGGGGCGATGTGGAATGTTAGCTTTTCGCTTCGGAAGTTGTCGGGTGATCCAAACGTGACTTCTAACGTAAGGGAGCCCATACTTGGGGTATCCAGACCTGGCGTGACTCCTTGACAGGAAGTGTTGCCAAGGTGGATTATAACTGGGTTTACCCCGAGTTTGTGGATTGTGTCCTGATATAACAGGTTCAAGTTGCTGTCGCCGTCCATAAGGGTGTTTGTAAATTGAAGTCTATTAATAATTGGATTTACGACCAAGGCAGTCCAGCCTGCGTTCCGGTCTCCTTTGGAGTAATCCCGATGATCGAAGGTGATTGGTTGTAACAACCAGTGGCGTTGCTCCTCTGGGGCTGGCCGTATGGCGCGTGTCTTCGTAGGTGCCACTCTGATCTTCCCTTTTGTCACATGAAGTAGATTTACTATCTTGACTTCTTGTGGGAACTTATTTTGTTCTCCGATGTTCTGCTTGTGGGGTGCATCGTCATCTTCGCTTGGTGTGTCGAGCCCCTTGTGTTCGGCGTTGAGTTTGCCGGGCTGCTTGAAGACCAAACAATCTCTGTGGGTATGGTTTGCAGGTCTCCCAGGAGTGCTGTGGATTTGACATATTTTGTCCAAGATTTTGTTGAGGTTGGATAGCTCGTCCCTATCGTCTTTGGGGGCGGCTTTTTCTGATTTTGCCGAGAGCTTTTGAATCCAGCATTTACTGCCGTGCTCATCGGGCTGTTGTCCTTGATCCGACGCGGTTCTTTGTTACAGCGCGGCTTCCCGTTCCCATCTCTGGGTTCAGACGTATTCGGGTCACTGGTGCTGCTTCTTGCAACCCAGTTATCCTCTCCTGCACAAAAGCGGGTCATGAGGCTTGTTAACGCGGCCATTGTTCGCGGTTTTTCTTGGCCGAGGTGTCTGGCGAGCCATTCGTCTCGGACACTATGTTTGAAAGCTGCTAGGGCCTCTGCGTCCGGATAGTCGACTATATGATTCTTTTTGATAAGGAATCTGTTCCAGAGCTTCCGGGCAGATTCTCCGGGCTGCTGAGTTATATGACTCAGATCATCCACATCTGGGTATCGGACATAGGCTCCTTGAAAATTTGCCCAGAAAGCATCCTCAAGCACTTCCCAACTTCCCATGGTGTTTTCGGGAAGGCTTTTAAGCCAATGTCGGGCTGGCTCTTTGAGCTTGAGGGGTAAGTATTTTATGGCGTGGAGGTCATCTCCTCTGGCCATGTGTATGTGGAGGATGTAGTCCTCGATCCAGACTCTAGGGTCTGTTGTTCCGTCGTATGCTCCTATGTTCACGGGCTTGAATCTGGCTGGAAATTCATGGTCCAGCACCTCATCGGTAAAACATAGGGGGTGTGTGGCACCCCTGTATTTAGGCATGCCGCGATGTTCAGGTATTTTTTGCATTGCATCACTCACTGGAGCTTGCTTTCTTGGCCTATAGATGGATCTGGTTGGGCCAGTTTTTTGATGCGAATTCTTGGACGGATTGCGCGCCATATTGAGTGCGGCGTCCATTGATGCGTGAGATTGATCGTAAGGTCGTCTATCCGACCTTGTGGCTTCCTTATTTTTTGACTGTGGGGGCTTTATGGCCTCTTCATCAAATTCCGGTAGTAGTTTCCGCTTCGGATAGCACTTTGTGTGACGACTGTTGCCGTACTTGTGTGCGGTATTGAGTACTTTGCCCCATCTGATCTTGAGTGCATCTTCCGCTGTTTTGAGCCTCCGCTTCTGCTTTTTCAGGCTATGTGCAGTGGCAACGAGCCTTTGGTGGAGGTTCTGATGTTCCAGCAATTTGTCCGGTGTGAGATCATCCGGGCTATTATCTTTCCCGGGGATTGGTTGTTCGGATTGTCCGCCCTGTTTGGACGGATGCTCGACGGCATGTTCGTCTTCTGTTGATTCACCCTACTCTATGGCTGGGTCTTTGTCGAGGTGGGGCTTGGCCTTGCGCTTACGCCGCCGCTTTGATTGTTTTTCAAAGGGAGCGATCCCTGGCTGCATCCTTTTGATCCTCGTTGTCATTTCTCTTAGGTGTGTCCACCATGTATACATCATATAATGAGGTGGCTTTCCGGCGCCCTATAGGTGCTGGTTCCTGTTCGTCTCCTTTATCGGCGTCCATACCGTCGATATCTTCGGAGTCGAAATCGAGCATGTCGGTTAGATCGTCGATAGTGGCTACCAAGTGGGTGGTGGGTGGGGTTCGAATTTCTTCGTCGTCCGCATCCCAACCACCCCGACCGTAGTCCGGCCGGGATTCTCTCGACAAAGAGAGAGACTTTAGTGAATTTAGAATATCGCCAAAGGGCGAGTGCTAAAGGACGTCTGAGGCGGTGAAATCCGTGATCGGAGCCCAATCGGGCTCGATCGGAAGAGGTGCGGGATATACGGAGTCCGGAGCGGAGTCCGGCACCTTGGAGTCACGGGCCTTGCGAAGGACTAGGCTAGTATCCGGCTCAATCGCCGTAGAGATTGCGGCTTCCGGGGCAGCGTCCAACCGTCCATCCTCGACTAGCGTAGTGGGCTCCGAGCTAATGGTCGGAGCGGACACCTAAGCGACGCTCTGGGCGTTGTCCGGCGGCAGAGCTAAATCATGCCCATCGTGATAGTGCGGCGCGCCCGGTTGTGGCTCGAATCCGTCGAAGATCAAGTCCCCGCGGATGTCGGCTGCATAGTTTAAGCTTCCAAACCTGACTTGATGGCCAGGGGCATAGCTTTCGATCTGCTCTAGATGGCCAAACGAGTTGGCCCGCAGTGCGAAGCCGCCGAATATGAAGATCTGTCCGGAGATCTTCATATCGTATCGCTAAGCTTGCCTTCCACGCCAAGGAAAGTCCCATTCGGACACGGGACGGAGTCTTCAATCTTGTATCTTCATAGTCCGGGAGTCCGGCCAAAGGTCTTAGTCCGGCCATCCGGACACCCCCTAATCCGGGACTCCCTCAGCAGGGCCGGGTGGTGCCGGATCTGGGGCGGCCGGCGGCGTGGTTCGCCGAATGAGGCGGCGGGTGGAGAGGCGAAGGCGCGCGGTCGGGCGGCCAGCAGCGGCGGTCGCTGGCGAGGCGGCGGGCGGCGCGGGCGAACGGGCGCGGGGGCGCAGGATCGGGCCCGGGGCATCCCGGGGCTGGCTCCCCGTGGGCCTGGCGGGCCATGGCGGAGTGGGACGAGGCAGGGGCGATGTGGCAGGCCACGATTGGGCGCGGGCGGCGGCGCTGGACGTGTCCGGCGCGGGGTGGACACGTCCGGCGGCGGGAGGAGGAAGAGGCTAGGGTTAGGGTTGGCTTCATCCGCGAATTTCGGGGGAGGGTGTGTTTATATAGGCATAGGGAGCTACGAGTGTCCAAATAAGGTGCGATTTTCGCCCACACGATTGTGATCCAACGACGGAGAGCATGGAGGGGGTTTCGCTGGGTTAGTGGGCTGATTTGGAGGGGTGTTGGGCTGCAAGACAAAAGGGGCTTTTGATTAACTCGGTTAACCGTTGGGGCATCAAACGACCTCCAAACGGAACGAAATTTGACGGGCGGTCTACCAGTGATATACCAAGGCCACTCGGCAATTCTCGGCCCATTCCAAGAACGTTTTTTCAGCGGCTCACAAAACAAGGTAAGAGGGGTGCCGTGGGTGCATGCGAGTGTGGTTGGGTTTAGAACGGACAACGAAGAGAACCGGGGGAACCCGAACGGACGCAAGTTTTGAAAAACATGTAGATGAAATGCAAATGATGACATGGCAAAATGCAACACGCAAGCAATGACATGGAAACAAAGGTGAATAGCTGGAAGACACCTGGTGCATCAGTTCCGGGGCGTTACAACTCTCCTCCACTAACACGAGATCTCGTCCCGAGATCTTAGGAACGAGACAGAAGAGAAAGAGGAAGAGGTGAAGTAAGAACGCAACAGAAAAGATGAAACAAGTCGAGAGCACTCGGGTAGAAAAGAGGAATGACGAGTATGACAATAAGAAAAGCTCATGGAACAAAGATAGACTCTGAAACCATTCCGGTTAGAACAAGATAGGAAAACAATAAGAATTGCAGAATTTAGGCAGCACTCCGGCTGAAAATGGAAGGGATAGAACATGAACTTCACAAGATGGGATGGCACTTGATGAGATGAACAATGCAATGCCTCCGGAAGAATTGAAATAGTGAAATGAAAAGAACTTAGAAGGGAGGATTGAACAGAGTTGTTGAGAAAATCAACAATGAAAGAATAAGCTTGTTGTGGACTTAACAAAACAACTCAAAACTTGAGGTGAAATTATGCCACAACCAAAAATCTGAATAGCTGAGAAGAATGAAGAAATGCAAATCTCCACTTCAGAAGAAAAGGAAGAATTATTTGCACTTCGAGACGCGAGAAGAAAAAAATGCTTGAACTCCTCCAACAAAATCTTGATGAACTCTTGAAGAATGAATTTAATCATGAAGAACCACCAGGAAGAACTCCAGTGACAAAAAGATGATGAGATAGAATGAAGGATGAAAGAAGAAGATTAAAGCTTGCGGCAATTTAGATGGAGGTTCTGACGAAATGGCCGAGGAAATTTGAACTCTGGAAAAGAATAGATGAAAACACTTGGAACTAGAATTTATTCCTCACGAACAAACTCCGAAGAAAAGGGATTACTTGACGATGATGAAATAATAATAATAATTACGTTATGCTTATCCTCATCAAATTTAATTGATGACAACCAGATTTGGCATGCAACTTATTCCCCTTGAAAAGGATTGAGGAATATATGGCGCCACCTTTAGGAAGGTCTTCAATGAACCACCGTTAGAATTGGAAAGAACAAATGGATTAAAATGATAATCAAGGAAAAAGAATCTTGAACGAACCACCGTAAGAATTCGAAAATGACTGACGAAAGAGAATGAATCACCGGGAAGAATTATAAGAACAAATATTCTTGAGGGGATTTAGATGCAAAAGAACGAAGAGACAACGAGCTAATTAAAGAATACTTGACAGATGCGCCGGGGTAAATATAGAACGATAGCTGGAATGATGGCCTCCGGTGAAACGAAACAGAAATGAACTCCTGAAATACTCTGGATGGGTAAGAAAGTATAACTGACAAACAGAATAATTCGAGAGGATAACATGAAGCTAGAACCACGAATCTTCGAAAGAATGGACAAGATTTAGAGGAAAAACTTGTCTTCGATCTTCAAATGACGACGAGAAACACCACCAAAATTACTGAGATACTCTGGTAGAATGGAAAGCAAAGAGATTGAGCCAACAATGAAAATAATTTGAAAGTGAATCTTAAAGAAGGCATGTGACTGATGGAATCCATTCTTACATCACACTTTGAAAAGAATTTGAGAATAGCTCTAGAATAATTAGAAGAGTCAGGTAAGATCCTGGGAAAAGACCTGTGGGTTAGGGCGCACTAAAAAGAAAACACCATTGAAAAAGAATTGTTGAAGAGATAGATGATGCACCGGAATAATTGAAATATTTGAATGAGGTGACAAACTCGAATTAATTCAAACACAGAAGAATCTCCTGAGATGTCTTCGGAACTCCGGAATGATAAACTGGCGAGAGGCGAACGAGCAGGGAAAACACTTGATCCAAGGAAAAGAATATGATCAACCCGAAAAACTTGAATTGAGTCCACTTGAGAAGAAAAAGAGATGAATAATGTCAAACGAGATGAGAATTCACCGGTTGAAATAATTTACAAAAGACTGAAGAGGCTCCGTACGAATGAAAATTGATGCTCGAAAGAGACTCAGGCTCCGGGAAGAAGAGGGTGGGAGGGCGGGAAAAACAAAGGCAACTTGGAAGGGAGAACCGACGAATAGCTTGAAGAGAAAAAACCGGTTGAAAGAATGCAAAGGCTTCGCACGAGTAGGATGGATACTCGATTACGGACTCCGGCTCCGAGAAGAAAAAGGGTGGGCCGGTGGATAAAAGAAAACAACTGAGTATTGAACTTGGCAAAGAAGAAGAGGCTCGAGTCAATAATAATCCCCAAGTGCAGGGAATCACCGTAGCAATTCCCAAAAGTGGAACTGATAAGTATGGAGTGTCGAACCCACAAAGTGCTAAAGGTAAGATCAATATTCTCTCAAGCCCTATCTGCCACTGATACGACTCTACATGCACCAAACGTTTGCTTCCAACTAGAAACAAGAAATAAAACTGTGTTGTGGGTATAAAGAGGATAACTTTGTATGATATCGGAGAGCTAAAATATAAAAGTAGGTGTTGTTATCATAAATTTAGAATATATTACTAAATAATATAAATAGCGAGTGTGGAATAATGGTGGATCGGTGTGCGGAATTGTCCTAAGCAATTGTTAACAAGATCGATAGTCTTCATTGCAATTTCATATGAGGGAGAGGCATAAACTAACATAATTTTCCTACATGGATCGTATGCTCTTATGATTGGAACCCTACCAAGCATCCGCAAATACTAAAGATTCATTAAGGTAACACCCAACCATAGCATTAAAGCATCAAATCCCCTTTTATCCCATACGCAACAACCCCCTTACTCGGGTTTAAGCTTTTGTCACTCTAGCAACCCACTATAAGCAAATCATGAATGTATTGCAACACCCTACAGAGGGAATCCCTCATGCTTGCGCGACACGGAGGGCACCATAGGACAGCACCAAAATAAAACATACAGCTCATACCAATCTAGATCATCAATCAACTCAAAGACAAAAGATATCTACTCAAAACATCATAGGATGGCAACACATCATTGGATCATAATAGGTGGCATAAAGCACCATGTTCAAGTAGGGATTACAGTGGGGTGTGGGAGAGTGCACCGCTTAAAAGAGATGAGGATGGTGATGATGATGGTGATGTTGATGAAGACGATCACCGTGGCGATGACTCCCCTCCTGATGGCACTCCGATGCCACCAAGAGACAGGAGGAGAGGTTCTCCCCCTTGTGCTTCCTCCTCCATGGCTTTCCCCCTCTGGTCCTTGGCCTTCATGGAGATCATGGTCCCTCCGAGATCCTCCTCCATGGCTTCAGGTGATGATGGCCCCCTCTGGCAGGGTGCCGGAGAGGGCCTAGATTGATTTCTCGTGGCTACAGAGGCTTGCGGCGGCAGAACTTCTGATCTAGGTTAATTCCTGAAAGTTTTAGTATTTATAGTAATTTTTGGCGTTGGTTTCATGTCAAGGGGGCCTCTGGGCTGTCCACGAGATAGGGGGTCGCCCCCCAGGGGGGCGCCCCCCCCCCCTCTCTCGTGGGCAGCCCGGGACTCCTCTAGCCCAACTTCGATGCTCCGTGGTCTTCTTTTGGTCCAGAAAAAATCCTCAAAAATTGGCACGTCAATTGGACTCCGTTTGGTATCCCTTTTCTGTAAAACACTAAAACAAGGAGAAAATAGAAAGTGGCACTGGGCTCTAGGTTAATAAGGTAGTCCCTAAAATCATAAAAAATGACATATAATTGCTTATAAAACATCATAGATGGATAATATAATAGCATGAATACTTCATAAATTATAGATACGTTGGAGACGTATCAGCATCCCCAAGCTTAATTCCTACTCGTCCTCGAGTAGGTAAATGAAAAAAGAAATAATTTATGAAGTGTGAATGCTAGCAGGTGCACAAGTTTGATCAATGATAATTTCAATCACCTTTTCTAGCATCAAAATATGTCATAATAGTAGCTTATCTCATTAAACTTTTCATGATCAAGTAACAATCTAGTCACAATGTCAAGCATGGTTCAGAAACTTCATTGAGAACTAACAAACTATAATCTCAGTCATTGAAGCAATTGCAATTTATCATAACATCAGAAAGAGTCAAGAATAGAGCTTTTCAGTAAGTTCACATACTCAACTATCATATAGTCTTCTACAATTGCTAACACTCACGCAATACTTGTGGTTATGGAGTTTCAGCCGGACACTGAGAAAGATAGGGGCTTATTGTGTTGCCTCCCAATGTATTCACCTTTAGGTGATGTCAACAATAATAGCCCATGCTAACTTACATCCAATTGGATATATATATCATGATCTTTCAAACACGAGGAGCTTGCCAAAGGATAAAATGAAAAAGGGAAAGGTGAAGATCACCTTGACTCAAGCATAAGTAAAAACATAAAGTAAAAGACAGACCCATCGCAAAGGGAAGCAGAGGTTGTCATGCGCGTTTAGGGTTGATGCACAAAATCTTAATGCAAAAGAACGTCACTTAATATTGCCCCTTGTATGTGGACCTTTATTATGTAGTCTGTCGGTTTTATTACTTCCACAACAAGATCGTACAAAGCTTATTTTCTCTGCACTAATAAGTCATGCATATTTAGAGAGCAATTTTTATTGCTTGCACCGATGACAACTTACTTGAAGGATCTTACCCAATCCATAGGTAGGTATGGTGGACTCTCATGGCAAAACTGGGTTTACGGGTATTTGGAAGCACAAGTAGAATCTCTACTTGGTGCAAGGAATTTGGCTAGCATGAGGGGGAAAGGCAAGCTCAACATGTTTGGAAGGTCAACGACAATATACTTTAACTGAGATGTCTGAAAACATAAACCATTATGTTGTCTTCCTTGTCCAACGTCAACTCTTTGAGCATGTCATACTTAATGAGTGCTTCACAATCATAAAAGATGTCCAAGATAATATATTTGTATGTGAACCTCTCTTTCCTTATTACTTCCTATTAATTGCAATGATGACCAAAACTACGTTTGCCAACTCTCAACAACTTTTATGCCTCATACTTTCTATGTGTGAAGTCATCACTAACCATGTTATAAGCATATGAGACATATAAAAATTGAGATTTATGACATTCAATTAATTCCCCCATTTACTCATAGGATATACATGAAGCACAAGAGTAAATGACAAACTACTCCAAAAGATATGAGTTGAGGACATTGAGTAGGCAAATAATTAACTAGCCATGGGAGGGTTCCTTTTCTATTCAAAATTTCAGATCCAATGATTTTATTCAAACAACAAGTAAAACAAAATAACTTTACATTTCAAGGATAGCACAACTCATGTGAAGAAGCAAAAACTTAGGTTCAACCGATACTAACCGATAGTTGTTGAAGAAGAAAGGTGGGATGCCTAATGGGGCATCCCCAAGCTTAGATGCTTGAGACTTCTTGGAATATTATCTTGGGGTGCCTTGGGCATCCCCAAGATCGAACTTTTGTGTCTCCTTAATTCTTCTCATATCATGGTTTCTCTTTTTATCAAAAGCTTCATCCACACCAAACTCAACAAGAACTCGTGAGATAGGTTAGTAAAAACCAATGCAAAACCTTATCATTTTCTACTGCAAAAAATCACTAGAATTATTATTGAACATTGCATACTAAATGCCTCTGCATATTTAACACTCCTATCCTCAAATAGAATCATTAAACAAGCAAACATATGCAAACAATGCAAACATAACAGCAATCTGTCAAAACAGTACAGCCTGTAAAGAATGCAAGAGTATAAATACTTCCCTAACTCCAAAAATTATGAGATAAAATTCCCACCGTGGTATATTTATCAGATCTCATTATGCAAAAAGTTTCAACATTATATCATGCTCTCACTTTTCTAGGGAATTTTTGCAACAGCGGTAAACTTTCTGTTTTCAAAGAGCAACATGTATACTAGCAAAATAAACATGGTAAAGGCTATCCTTGACATTTTTATTGAAAATAGAGATGCAAAACACTATTCTAAATAACAGAAAGATAATACTAACAAAAGAAAATGACGCTCCAAGTAAAGAACATATTATGTGACGAATAAAAATATAGCTCCGAGTAAGATGTACCGATAGTTTTGAAGACGAAAGAGGGGATGCCTTTCGGGGCATCCCCAAGCTTAGGCACTTGAGTCTTCCTTGAATATTACCTTGGGGTGCCTTTGGAATCCCCAAGATTAGGGTCTTTCCACTCCTTATTCTCCTCATATCGATATCTCACCCAAAACTTGAAAACTTCAATCACACAAAACTTAATGGAACTTCGTGAGATAAGTTAGTATGATAAAGAGTAAACCATGCACTTTGGAACTGTAAAAGACATGGTTCATAATTGTTTTCACATAATGCCTACTGTACCATATCATTTCTACAATTTATATTGAAAAATATAAGCCATGGAAATTAGAAAATAAGCAAACTATGCAATGAAAACAGAATCTGTCAGAAACAGAACAGTCTGTAATGATCTGAACAATAACCATACTTCTGATACTCCAACAATTATGAAATAAATTGTTGGACGTGAGGCATTTGTCTATTAATCTTATGTAAAAGGAATCAACTCAAAATCACTCTTCTGTAAAAAATGACAGCTAATCTCGTGAGCGCAAAGTTTCTGTTTTTTACAGCAAGATCACATTAACTTTCACCCAAGTCTTCCCAAAGGTCTTACTTGGCACTTTATTGAAACAAAAGCTATAAAACATGATTAATACAGTAGCTTAATCATGTAGACACAAAAAACAGTAAGGGTAAATATTGGGTTGTCTCCCAACAAGCGCTTTTCTTTAATGCCTTTTAGCTAGGCATGATGATTTCAATGATGCTCACATAAAAGAAAAGATTTGAAACACAAAGAGAGCATCAAGAAGAATATGACTAGCACATTTAAATCTAACTCACTTCCTATGCATAGGGATTTTTTGAGCACACAATTTATAGGAACAAAAGTCAACTAGCATAGGAAGGCAAAACAAGTATAACTTCAAAACTTTAAGCACATAGAGAGGAAACTTGATATTATTGCAACTCCTACAAGCACATATTCCTCCCTCATAATAATTTTCAGTAGCATCATAGATAGAAACTTTGTTCTCATACTCAATTGGAACCTCGTCCGAAGTAGTGGAATACTAACTAAAGTTGACACTCTTCCAAATCCACTTTCATAAATATCATATGGAGATTCAACACCCTACAAGATAGTGGGATCACTAATTCCTAAAGTTGACACTCTTCCAAACCCACTTTAAATTATAGTATTATTAATACTCCAAAAGATATAAGTGAAGTTCCTGGAGCATTCTACAATTAATATAGGCTAGCCAATATCCAAGATCAAAATATATATGTGAAGCGCACGAAGCATTCTATAAAACCATACTCAAACGATTTAAGTGAAGTACAAAGAGCAATTCTATAAATCATACTTAAAAGATATAAGTGAAGCACATGGAGTATTCTATAAATCAATGAAGATCTATCTCATACTAGCATAATTCTTAAAGAAAAACAAAAACACAAAGGGCACAAACAATGTGAACAAAACAAAAACCGAGGTATACTGATATTTGTTGAAGAAGAAAGATGGGATGCCAACCGGGGCATCCCCAAGATTAGATGCTTGAGTATCCTTTGAAATATTTACTTGGGGTGCCTTGGGCATCCCCGAGCTTGAACTTTTGTCTCTCCTTATTCTTCTCACATCGGTAACTCCTCGTTCTTCAAAGACTTCATTCACAAAAACTTAAACAAAAACTTTGTGAGATTCGTTAGTGCAAGAAAGAAAAACCACCACATAAGGTACTGTAATGAACTCATTCTTTATTTATATTGGTGTTAAACCTACTGTATTCCAACTTCTCTATGCTTCATACCCCCCGATACTAGCCATAGATGCATCAAAATAAGCAAATAACACACGAAAAACAGAATCTCTTAAGAACAGGACAGTCTATAGTAATCTGGAAGTTTAGTAAACTTTGTAACTCCACAAATTATGCAATAAATTTGAAAATTTGAAAAATTTGTACATAAGTAATTTGCAAAAAGTTTCAGAACCATTTGACTTTCCAGTAAAAACTGTAAATTCATGCACTACAACCAAAGTTTCTGTTTTTGTTCTGCACATAGTAAACAAGCAATCTAATCATCCTACAACCAAAGCTTGGCACATTATTTGTATAATACAATGAATATATACAAGGGGATAAGTATTTACAGATAAAATTCCATGAAAAATTCTACATTGTTTCCGTGAGCATGAACACAAGTGCTCAAGGTCGACCCTCACTTCTTCAATGCCTAACTTTCCAATCGCTTCTCTTTTTGAAAAACTTTTTTAGGCATGAGAGGCAAGTAAATATTTTTTTTGGTATTTTCATTATTTTTAAAAAAAATTGTATGTTTCACCCACAACTAAACAGAAACAAAAAGGAAAAACAAAATCTACTAAGTAAAGAAAGCAAACAAGCACACACGAGAATATCAACCCCACGCTATGACTCCCCGGCAACGGCGCCAGAAAAGAGCTTGATAATCCCCAAGTGCAGGGAATCACCGTAGCAATTCCCAAAGGTGGAAGTGATAAGTATGGAGTGTCGAACCCACAAGGAGCTAAAGGTAAGATCAATATTCTCTCAAGCCCTATCTGCCACTGATACGACTCTACGTGCACCGAACGTTTGCTTCCAACTAGAAACAAGAAATAAAACTGTGTTGTGGGTATAAAGAGGATAACTTTGTATGATATCGGAGAGCTAAAATATAAAAGTAGGTGTTGTTATCATAAAGTTAGAATATATTACTAAATAATATAAATAGCGAGTGTGGAATAATGGTGGATCGGTGTGCGGAATTGTCCTAAGCAATTGTTAACAAGATCGATAGTCGTCATTGCAATTTCATATGAGGGAGAGGCATAAACTAACATACTTTTCCTACATGGATCGTATGCTCTTATGATTGGAACCCTAGCAAGCATCCACAAATACTAAAGATTCATTAGGGTAAAACCCAACCATAGCATTAAAGCATCAAGTCCCCTTTTATCCCATACGCAACAACCCCCTTACTCGGGTTTAAGCTTCTGTCACTCTAGCAACCCACTATAAGCGAATCATGAACGTATTGCAACACCCTACAACGGGAATCCCTCACGCTTGCGCGACACGGAGGGCACCATAGGACAGCACCAAACTAAAACATACAACTCGTACCAATCTAGATCATCAATCAACTCAAAGACAAAAGATATCTACTCAAAACATCATAGGATGGCAACACATCATTGGATCATAATATGTGGCATAAAGCACCATGTTCATGTAGGGATTACAGCGGGGTGTGGGAGAGTGGACCGCATAAAAGAGATGAGGATGGTGATGATGATGGTGATGTTGATGAAGACGATCACCGCGGCGATGATTCCCCTTCCGATGGCACTCCGGTGCCACTAAGAGAGAGGAGGAGAGGTTCTCCCCCTTGTGCTTCCTCCTCCATGGCTTTCCCCCTCTAGTCCTTGGACTTCATGGAGATGATGGCCCCTCCGAGATCCTCATCCATGGCCTCCGGTGATGATGTCCCCCTCCAGCAGGGTGCCGGAGAGGGCCTAGATTGATTTCTCGTGGCTACAGAGGCTTGCGGTGGCGGAACTTCTGATCTAGGTTAATTCCCGAAAGTTTCAGTATTTATAGGAATTTTTGGCATTGGTTTCACGTCAAGGGGGCCTCCGGGCTGTCCACCAGATAGGGGGCCGCCCCCCCCCTAGGGGTGGGGGCTCCCCCCTCTCTTGTGGGCAGTCCGGGACTCCTTTGGCCCAACTCCGATGCTCCATGGTCTTCTTTTGGTCCAGAAAAAATCCTCAGAAATTGGCACGTCAATTGGACTCCATTTGGTATCCCTTTTCTGTAAAACACTAAAACAAGGAGAAAACACAAACTGGCACTAGGCTCTAGGTTAATAAGTTTGTCCCAAAAATCATAAAAAATGACATATAAATGCTTATAAAACATCATAGATGGATAATATAATAGCATGAATACTTCGTAAATTATAGATACGTTGGAGAGGTATCAGTCAACTTGACGATAAATGCACCGGATGAAAGAGCTGAGAAGCAACAATCGAAAAACCAACTGCGTGATCCTCAAGAAAGTTTGAAGGGGAAGAGGAGTAATTCAAAACACCTACGTCAAGATTCCTCACCAGAGCGACGAAGGGGCTGAGGAGTAAAAAGATTTCCTACTCTCTGATATAACTAGTCTCCGAAAATAGTTTTCTTCTAGACTCAACTTCGTCCAACTACGAACAATCAAGGGGGCTCCTATGATCGGAACCTAGCTCTGATACCAACTTGTCACGCCCAATATGCGACCCTATCCTAAAGGAACTCGAAGGTCCCACTAAGGATAGAAGCACATATTGGAGACGCTTTTGCAAGGTGGATATCATTACATCGTACCATTACATAATAGTTGGGGATACATAAAAATGGCATACCATGCCACATGAATACAACAACATCGTACACAAGAGCATCATCCGACTACGAATGAAACACAAATAGAAACTCAAACGACATCCACCCTGCTAGCCCAGGATGCTGACCTGGGACCTATCCCCTGATCAAAGAAGAAGCAGAAGAAGAACCCCAAAACAAGTAACATCGCTCTCGCGTCAAGATCATCGCATAACCTGTACCTGCAACTGTTGTTGTAGTAAGCTGTGAGCCACGAGGACTCAGAAATCCCATTACCATGGGTATCAAGACTAGCAAAGCCTAATGGGTAAAGGAATGGATAAGTGGTGAGTTTGCAGCAGCGTCTAAGCATATATGGTGGCTAACATACACAAATAAGAGCGAGAAGAGAAGCAAACAGAACGGTCAAGAAGCTAGAAGTGATCAAGAAGTGATCCTGAAACTACTTACGTTCATACATAACCCAAAACCATGTTCACTTCCCGGACTCCGCCGAAAAGAGACTATCACGGCTACACACGCAGTTGATCCGTTTTAATTCGAATCTGGTGTCAAGTTCTCTACAATCGGATGTTAACAAATTCCCATCTACCACATAACTGCGGGTGCGGATCTCGAAAGTTTATACCCTGTAGGGGTGTCCCAACTTAGCCCATCACAAGCTCTCATGGTCAACGAAGGATATTCCTTCTCCCAGGAAGACCCGATTAGCCTCGGAATCCCGGTTACAAGACATTTCGACAATGGTAAAACAAGACCAGCAAGACCGCTCGATGTGCCAACAAATCCCGATAGGAGTCGCACGTATCTTGTTCTCAGGGCACATCGGATGGGCCAGACGTCGGGTTGGCATAGACCCTGGTTGCCCAGGGGGCGCCGGACATCGCCCAGGTTGGACCAACACTCAGAGGAGCACTGGCCCGAGGGGGTAAATAAAGATGACCCTCGGGCTCCGGAACCCCAAGGGAAAAAGGCTTAGGTGGCAAATGGTAAAACCAAGGTTGGGCCTTGCTGGAGGAGTTTTATTTAAAGCGAACTGTCAAGGGGGTCCCATAAATCACCCAACCGCGTACGGAACGCAAAATCAAGGAACATAACACTGGTATGACGGAAACTAGGGCGGCAAGAGTGGAACAAAACACCAGGCATAAGGCCGAGCCTTCCACCCTTTACCAAGTATATAGATGCATTAATTAAAATAAGATATATTGTGATATCCCAACATAATCATGTCCATCATGGAGCAATCTTCAACTTCACCTGCAACTAACAACGCCATAAGAGGGGTTGAGCAAATCGGTAACATAGCCAAACCACGGTTTGCTCGGAAGGGTGACAAAGGTTAGAGGTTGATATGGCAGTTTGGGAGGCTTGATCAACAAGAGATAGGTAGCGCGGCATAGCGATAGAACGAAGCAACTAGCATAGCAATGATAGTAGTGTGATCCAGGGTAGCGGTCATCTTGCCTGAAATCCCGCAAGGAAGAAGAATGAGTCCATGAAGAAGACGAATGGACGAAGACAAGCCAAGCGTAGCCGAACGAATCCTCACGGTCGCAACGAAACAGGAACTATCGAGAAGGAGCACAACCCAGAAAGAAGCAAACAACAAGGTAAACACACAACACATAAACATGACAAGATGCACAACCAAGCATGATGCATGACAAAGGCTATATGACGCTACCCATGGCAAGATATGATGCATACAAGAACAACACATCAAAGCAAGTTTAAATGAGGCCGGAAACAACATATAACAAATCCGGTAAGTCCTCATATGCAAATTTTGAAATCGGTCCAGATCTGAATAAACCTTATGTTCTAGTTGTTAAACAGAAAGTTAAGATGCACCAAGATGATCTACACAAAATTCTAGTCAAGTTACATATAAAGTTCATTTAGTTCGGAGCTACGGCCTAGAAGATATGAGCAAAACAAGTTAAGCATGGCGTTGATGCAAAATGCATACAAATGTCAAGCAAACACACACAAAACATGGATGCAACAAGGTAACATGAAACTACATGCAAAACTAAGCAAGTTTCATATAGAGCACACTCAAAACGGAGCAACGGTTCAACACATACACATGAAACAAGTTTAAAGGACAAGCTGTCCAAAACAGCAACTAGGCATCTAGCAAGCATCAAAACAATATGCTACAGCACATCACCATGAAAATAAAAGGCATGGACATGATATACAGGTAAAGCATGACAAACCATGAGCATTGAGATAACTCTAGAAAACACTATAACATGCTCAAAATGACATGGCAAGATTGCAAATAATAACAGTTTCACAGACTTAGCAGAAATTCACTGGACATGACAGAAATAACATCAGGTTGCAATGTTTAGAGCTAGCAAAATACAAGTTACAGCAAGCTAGTACTACAAGAAATTAACAAAACTCCCATACTGAACTTATTCCAAAGATCAACAGAAAAGATGGTAGCATCCATGCATACATGGCAAATGATTTGACAGATTTAGACAGTGAAAATAACAGTACATGGCAGAAACAACAATAAGTAGGCATGTTGGTGAGCTTGTACAACTCACCACAGATCATTTCATGGCATGACAAGTTGAACAATAGTAATACGACATATTTATGAAGCTAAGCATGGGAAGAGCAAGTTCATAGGGTGCATGGATCACTAGCAAACCACATGGCAAAACTGAACTTCACATTAACAGGCTGACAGCAACATTATTTAGCAAATTTGGAGCATGATAACGACAAGCTACTGCAGGCTATAAATTCAAAAACCGGCATGGATGGATAGAGCATAACATGTATAACAAAACATCCTTAGTGAACATCTCCAGATTATGCATATAATGGATGGTAGCATCAATCAAACATAGAAACTTGATATAGCAGTTTCAGCCTAGCAAAACAGTAACAAGTACTCTACTTCACGAGCTTGATGCACTCACTACAATAATCACAAAAATACATGGATTAGACCACTGTAAAGATGGAATGATGTAGCTCAAAATTCATGTAGACATCATGCTCAAAGGATGCACACACAAAATGCAACGAAAATGACAAAACAGCAAGTTATAACAGTCTCAGCAGGTTAACATCATATAGCACTCCTGCAACGATGATTAGGGAATCAAGATGAACTCAAACAGGCATGGCATAGTGGAATAAAATGAAGAGCATCTCACAGTGAACATATTTATATATTATGCGCGCAAAACGGATCTATGGTCAGAGAGTTATGGCATGTTCAACAGGGCACCAGAACGCTGAAAATTAGGGACTTAGAAGAATTTGACCCCCGCGAAAAACTGGACGGGGACATTCCGGGACGGAGAGATCCGGGCGTGGGGGAGGTGTTTGGATTGGCGACTTGGTGGATCTGGTCCACCTCCTTCGGATCCGGCCGGAGGAGAGCTCGGGCGAGCTCGGCTCCGCCGAGGCGAGGAGGAGGTCGGAGAGGGCGGCACGGTTAGGAGGGAGCAGGGGCAGCGGCGCTCGGGGCTCGGCCGCGCGGCATGGCCGGCGAGCTCGGCAAGTTGGCGGCCAGAGATGGCAGGGGCAGTGAGGCCGGGGCTTGGGATCCTCCCGGTCCTGGCGGCGGCGGTCCTCCAGGGGCGGCGACGGCGAGGATTGAGGTTGCGGGGCGGGGCGATGGGCGAGGCGCGGGATGGCGGGGCCGGGCGGCGCCGGATCCGGGGCGGCCGACGGTGGGGTTCACCGAACGAGTCGGCGGGCGGAGAGGCGAGGGCGTGCAGTCGGGCGGCCAGCGGCGACGGTCGCCGGCGAGGCGGCGGGCGGCGCGCTCCGGCAGTGGCACGGGCGAGCGGGCGCGGGGGCGCTGGATCGGGCCCGGGGAGGCCCGGGGCGGGCTCCCTGTGGGCCTGGCAGGCCGCGGTGGAGTGGGACGAGGCAGGCCATGATTGGGCGCGGGCGGCGGTGCTGGATGTGTCCGGCCCGGGGTGGACACGTCCGGCGCCGGGAGGAGGAAGAGGCTAGGGTTAGGGGTGGCTTCATCCGCGAATTTCGGGGGAGGGTGTGTTTATATAGGCATAGGGAGCTACGAGTGTCCAAATGAGGTACGGTTTTCGCCCACACGATCGTGATCCAATGACAGAGAGCATGGAGGGGGTTTTGATGGGTTAGTGGGCTGATTTGGAGTGGTGTTGGGCTGCAAGACAAAAGGGGCTTTCGGTTAACTTGGTTAACCGTTGGGGCATCAAACGACCTCCAAACTGAATGAAATTTGATGGGCGGTCTACTGGTGATATACCAAGGCCACTCGGCAATTCTCGGCCCATTCCGAGAATGTTTTTTCGGCGGCTCACAAAACAAGGTAAGAGGGGTGTCGTGGGTGCGTGCGAGTGTGGTTGGGCTCAGAACGGACAACGGAGAGAACCTGGGGAACCCGAACGGACGCAAGTTATGAAAAACATGTAGATGAAATGCAAATGATGACATGGCAAAATGCAACACGCAAGCAATGACATGGCAATGAAGGCGAATAGCTGGAAGACACCTGGCGCAGTGGTTCCAGGGCGTTACAAGTCTGTATGTCTAGAACCGACTGCTCATCAGTCCGTCTGTCCGCAGTCGTGTGATCAGCATGCCAATTCGTCAGCACTTCCTACTCAGCAAACCAACGTGTTGGCACGGCCTCCTCAGCACAATGACAAGTTGGAACCACCTGCACAAAATCCCGACATAGGTTCAATGCATGGTCAGCAGTCCGATGCCTCTGCTCCTACAGCCCAGCAGTCCATCACAGCAGCACCGCCAACTTAGCGGCCCGGCATAGATAAACCGTCTACTAAGCAGTCCGTCGAAGCTTCACCGTCTGCTCGGCGGTCTACCTTGCAGCAAACCAGACGTTCTGCTAGAAATGCTTCAAGTACCAAGAAGGAAGTGGCCAAAAAGGCTAAACCCCTGAGGAAGCGTGGCAGGAGAGTGAAGAGGAAAGAGAATGATTGCCTCTTACTTAAAGCACTCATCGCCCAGAACCAAATTATCAGCAGGTTGTTTGAATCGGGGAGTAATATTGTTTCTGACGGCATGGATGGTGAATAAATAGATTTGTTGCTTGATAAAAGTAAAGCAGACATAATTTAAGCACACAATTACGTCCATGGCCAGCCATTTCTTGTTGTGAATATTTGATGAGTGCAACTCCAGTTGCCGCAAGTTACATGAATATTGCATGGATCAAATGTGAGCAGGTCATCATGGTTTACTAGTCCACTTCAACAGATATCATTTCCGACACGATGTTGGTTCCATCAATGTGAGTTTAGAGGTCTTACATCTCTTCTTCAACTTCAACGAGCTTGATGCCACTCTTGTTAGATGCCTGATTTTGTAAGTACTTAACAAACTCTGATCAACTTCTCCATACAAGGTTGTAGATGATAAACAATTAACTGCATTTTATTCCTCTCAGGGGATTGAACATGCAGAGAAGAAAAAGGGGGGGTGTCTATTTCATAGATCCTGCATTAGCAAATGGCACAACATTAAGGACCTATGGGACTTGGCCGTTAACACGGTCGTCCGTCTCTTCAAAAACATGTCTCATGCAGAATCATTTCTCTGGCCATATCATGAACGGTAAGTCAAGTAAACAACCACGCATACACTAATTGTCATTAATATTTCGACATAATTCGTAAGTCCATGGCTTTCTTAATATGTAGCAATCACTGGATATTGCATTGTTCCAAACAAGAAAACAGTTTACTACATCGATTCTCTCAGAGAGTTGACAAACGCTCAGGATCTGACGCATCTTTAGCAATTCATTGATAGGTATTCAATTCTATGATGTTGAAATTAATTTGCATTCATATCTGGTTCAATAATCGATGCTGTTAAAATTCATCTTCATTTGCAGTGTGCTCACATTGTGGAAAACTAAACCAGGAAACCTGTTCAAGAGGGAACTACCTCTGCAGCATGAGATTGTTTCTCCGATAACACACCGAAATCCATTATTTTTGGAAAATTTATCCAATAGTCTGCAAATACCTTTTCTTATGCTAGTAAAATCTTCAAGCTTCTAAATAAACCTCTTTCTATTTTGTCCAAAGAAAAAATAATGCATATAACACCGGTTAGGTTGTTCCTAACAGGACAAATACATGACTAATTATGTACAAAAAATTTCAGTGTCCTCAGAAAGAAGCAGGGACCAACCTTTTTGTGGATACTATGTTTGCAGACACATGATCTCCATCTACAAATCTGCTGATAGTTGTGACAATTCTCGCGAATTAGTACCAGTAAGTCTATCTTAATTAATGTCTTCTACTCCACTCATACGGCACATTCTGATCTTAAAAATACTGCAGCTCATCTTAGAATCGAGGACCCCTGAACCACTCCTGCCTGGTGAATTGATGATTGTTCAGAGATTTATCAGTGACTTCTTCCTGAATCACTGCATCAATCCCACTGGTGATAATGAAGATTTCAGCATGTGTTCTCCTGAAACATTGAGTAAGAGTTAGCCGCTAAACATATACGCATGGATCCATTCTTTTCCATCTGATGAGGTCTTTGTATTTAATACACTATGATTAATTATGTAATGCATATATGTGTGGACAAATCATTGGAATTTAGATACCATATGTACAATTGCAATTGTTGCGAAATCTGATGAATGTTCTTCCTGTGGACACTATTTGTTCAATTGAATATTGTGGCAAATTTGCTTTTTGCGTGCCGATTCAAAATGGATATTTTTGTTTATTTGTTCACTTGAATATTGTGGTGAATTTGCTTTATGCGTGCCGATTAAAAATGGGATATTTTTGTTTATTTGTTCAGTTGAATATTGTGGCGAGTTTGCTTTTTGCATGCCGATTCAAAATGGGATATTTTTGTTTTAACCTGGCAATTTCTCCGCACACGATTCAAAATGAGTGTGTGTGATCCACATCGAAAAGCATACGTCAATTGTAGCAGAACCATAAGTGATACACAGCAAATCACAAACGATTTGCAGCGCTACTAGGTGTGTGTAGGTGATACGTCTCCAACGTATCTATAATTTTTGTTTGCTCCATGATACTTTATCTACTGTTTTGGACTATATTGGGCTTTATTTTCCACTTTTATATTATTTTTGGGACTAACCTATTAACCGGAGGCCCAGCCCAAAATTGTTGTTTTTTGCCTATTTCAGTATTTCGAAGAAACGGAATATCAAACGGAGTACAAACGGAATGAAACGTTCGGGAACGTGATTTTCTCACCGAACGTGATCCAGGAGACTTGGACCCTACTACAAGAAGTGCCAGAGGCGGTCACGAGGGTGGAGGGCGCGCCCCCCTACCTCGTGGGCCCCCTGCTGCTCCACTGACGTACTCCTTCCTCCTATATATACCTACGTATCCCCAACGATCAGAACAGGAGCCAAAAACCTAATTCCACCACCGCAACCTTCTGTATCCACGAGATCCCATCTTGGGGCCTATTCCGGAGCTCCGCCGGAGGGGACATCCACCATGGAGGGCTTCTACATCAACACCATAGCCCCTCCGATGAAGTGTGAGTAGTTTACTTCAGACCTTCGGGTCCATAGCTAGTAGCTAGTTGGCTTCTTCTCTCTTTTTGGATCTTAATACAATGTTCTCCCCCTCTCTCATGGAGATCTATTCGATGTAATCTTCTTTTTGGGGTGTGTTTGTTGAGACCGATGAATTGTGGGTTTATGTTCCAACTTATCTATGGAAAATATTTGAATCTTCTCTGAATTCTTTTATGTATGATTGAGTTATCTTTGCAAGTCTCTTCGAATTATCCTTTTTGGTTTGGCCAACTAGATTGGTAGTTCTTGCAATGGGAGAAGTGCTTAGCTTTGGGTTCAATCTTGCGGTGTCCTTTCCCAGTGACAGCAGGGGCAGCAAGGAACGTATTGTATCGTTGCCATCGAGGATAACAAGATGGTGTTTTTATCATATTGCATGAATTTATCCCTCTACATCATGTCATCTTGCTTAAGGCGTTACTCTGTTTTTAACTTAATACTCTAGATGCATGCTGGATAGCGGTCGATGAGTGGAGTAATAGTAGTAGATGCAGAATCGTTTTGATCTACTTGTCTCGGACGTGATGCCTATATACATGATCATTACCTACATATACTCATAACTATGCTCAATTCTGTAAATTGCTCAACAGTAATTTGTTCACCCACCGTAAAATACTTATGCTCTTGAGAGAAGCCACTAGTGAAACCTATGGCCCCCGGGTCTATTCTCATCATATCAATCTCCATTACTTTATTACTTGCTTTGTTTTTACTTTGCCTTTTACTTTTCACTTTGCATCTATCTATCAAAAATACCAAAAATATTATTTATCATCTCTATCAGATCTCACCCTCATAAGTGACCGTGAAGGGATTGACAACCCCTAATCGCGTTGGTTGCGGGTAGCTATCATTTTGTGTAGGTACGAGGGACTTGTGTGTGGTATCCTACTGGATTGATACCTTGGTTCTCAAAAACTGAGGCAAATACTTACGCTACTTTGCCGCATCATCCTCTCCTCTTCGGGGAAATCCAACGTAGTGCTCAAGAGGTAGCAAGAAGAATTTCTGGCGCCGTTGCCGGGGAGGCTCACACAAGCAAGTCAACCATACCAAGTACCCATCGCAATCCCTATCTCTCGCATTACATTATTTGCCATTTGCCTCTTGTTTGCCTCTCCCACACTTCACCCTTGCCGTTTTATTCGCCCTCTCTTTCCCAATCTCCTCCTCTCTTTTGCTTGCCCTTTCGTTTGCTTGTTTGGTTGGAATAGATGCTTATTTATTGCTAAACAGAGAGCCTAAGATCTATGGATCCTCATCCGCTTGCTAATATTTTTAAGATATCCAATTATGATGAACCAATTGCTAGTGAGTTTTGTGCACTAGATTATCTTTATGAAGTTTTGCTTGAAATTCGTGAATCTGAAAATTATGATAAAGAAATTTATGAAGAGATTCACGATAACTCCTTGAATAAAAAGCATGATTGCAATGATTTTCCTATAAATTCTCTTGATGTAAATTGTGCTAATAATATGCAAAACCCTAAGCTTGGGGATGCTAGTTTTGCTATGTCTACTACTTGTTTCAATGATCATGATTGAGGTGATTCTTCTTATAACCTTGAAAATTTATTTAACCCCCATGATGAATATGAGATTGATAATAGTGTTTGCAATATTATTGAAAGCAGGTTTGGAAGAGTGTCAACTTTAGATCCCACATATTTGGTGAATGTTCAATCTTATGGTATTTTTGATAAAAGTGGGTTTGGAGAGGTCATGACTTTAGTTAATGATAATCCCACTATTTTCGAAGAGTATCAACTTTACATGCATGTGGATCATGTTGAGAATATGTTATGTGACAGCTATTTTGTTGAATTTGCTTATGGTCCTACATGTAATTATTATGAGAAAGGAAATTATGGTTGTAGAAGTTTTCATGTTACTAAATTACCTCTCTTCATGTTGAGATTGCTATCATCTCTTTGTTCTTCCTTGCATATGCTAGTTTTTGCTTGCCTTGATAATTTGTTTGCTTACAAGATGCCTATGCATAGGAAGTATGTTAGACTTAAGTGTGTTTGTCATGTGTTTTATGATGCTCTCTTTGTGCTTCAATTCTTGTCTTTCATGTGAGCATCATTGAAATCTCAATGCCTAGCTAAAAAGGCTTTAAAGAAAAGCGCTTGTTGGGAGGCAACCCAATTTTATTTTGTGTTTTTTGTTTTTGCTTCTGTTTAGGAATAAATAATCCATCTAGCTTCTGTTTGGATGTGGTTTTATCTTTTAATTAGTGTTTGTGCCAAGTAGAACCTATAGGATAACCTACGATGATAGTTGATTTGATTCTGCTGAAAAACAGAAACTTTGCACGCACGAATATAATTTTGTTAAATCACAGGAACGTGATTTTGCGTTGATTCTGTTTGATTCTGTTCAATAAACAAATTTTCCAGGACTTACTATTTTGGTAGAATTTTTAGAGTTCCATAAGTTTGCATAGTTACATATTACTACAGACTGTTCTGTTTTTGACAGATTCTGTTTTGCGTGTGTTGTTTGCTTATTTTGATGAATCTATGGCTAGTAAAATAGTTTACAATCCATAGAGAAGTTGGAATACAGTAGGTTTAACACCAATATAAATAAAGAATGAGTTAATTACAGTACCTTGAAGTAGTCTTTTGTTTTCTTTCTCTAACGGAGCTCACGAGATTTCTGTTGAGTTTTGTATTGTGAAGTTTTCAAGTTTTGGGTGAATTCTTTTGATGGAATATGGAACAAGAAGTGGAAAGAGCCTAAGATTGGGGATGCCCATGGCACCCCCAAGATAATCCAACGACACCAAAAAGTCAAAGCTTGGGGATGCCCCGGAAGGCATCCCCTCTTTCGTCCACTTCCATCTGTAATTTACTTGGAGCTATATTTTTATTCACCACATGATATGTGTTTTGCTTGGAGCGTCTTGTATTATTTGCGTATTTGCTTGTTAGTTTATCACAATCATCCTTGCTGTACACACCTTTTTGAGAGAGCCATACATGAATTGGAATTTGTTAGAATACTCTATGTGCTTCACTTATATCTTTTGAGCTTGATAGTTTTGCTCATAGTGCGTCACTTATATCTTTTGAGCTTGATAATTTTTGCTCTAGTGCTTCACTTAGATATTTTAGAGCACGGTCGTGGATTTGTTTTAAAGAAACTATTGATCTCTCATGCTTCACTTAGATTATTTTGAGAGTCGTTAATAGCATGGTAATTTGCTTAATGTTAATATACTTGGTGTTCAAGATATGTGACACTTTCTTTTGAGTGCGTTGAATACTAAGATAAGTTTGATGCTTGATAATTGTTTTGATATACGGAGGTGATAATATCAAAGTCGTGCTAGTTGGGTAATTACGAATTCAAAGAAATGCTTGTGTTGAAGTTTGCAAGTCCCGTAGCATGCACGTATGGTTAAAGTTGTGTAACAAATTTGAAACATGAGGTGTTCTTAGATTGTGCATCCTTATGAGTGGCGGTCGGGGACGAGCGATGGTCTTTTCCTACCAATCTATCCCCCTAGGAGCATGCACGTAGTGCTTGGTTTTTGATGACTTGTAGATTTTTGCAGTAAGTATATGAGTTCTTTTTTGACTAATGTTGAGTCAATGGATTATACGCACTCTCATCCTTCCATCATTGCTAGCCTCTTCGGTACCGTGCATTGCCCTTTCTCACCTTGAGAGTTGGTGCAAACTTCGCCGGTGCATCCAAACCCCGTGATATGATACGCTCTATCACACATAAACCTCCTTATATCTTCCTCAAAACAGCCACCATACCTACCTATTATGGCATTTACATATCCATTCCGAGATATATTGCCATGCAACTTCCATCATCATCATCATCGCATACATTACTTTTTTCATATTGACATTGCATGATCATGTAGTTGACATCGTATTTGTGGAAAAGCCACCATGCATTATTTTTCATACATGTCACTCTTGATTCATTGCACCATCCCGGTACACCGCCGGAGGCATTCATATAGAGTCATATCTTGTTCTAAGTTTCGAGTTGTAATCCTTATGTTGTAATTAATAGAAGTGTGATGATCATCATTATTAGAGCATTGCCCAAAAAGAAAAAAACGAAAGGCCAAAAGAAAAAAAAGAAAAAAAAGAAAGAAAAAAAAGAAAGGCCAAAAAAAAGGAAGGCCCAAAAAAAAGGGCAATGCTACTATCTCTTTCCACACTTGTGCTTCAAAGTAGGACCTTGTTCCTCCTATAGTGAGTCTCATATATTGTGCTTCAAAGTAGCACCTTGTTCCTCATGTAGTGAGTCTCATAAGTTATCTTTTTATACTAGTGGGAATTTTTCATTATAGAACTTGGCTTGTATATTCCTACGACGGGCTTCCTCAAATGCCATAGGTCTTCATGAACAAGCGAGTTGGATGCACACCCACTAGTTTTCTTTTGTTCAGCATTCATAGCTCTAGTGCATCCGTTGCATGGAAATCCCTACTCCTCATGTTGACATCAATTGATGGGCATCTCCATAGCCCGTTGATTATCCTCGTCAATGTGAGAATTTCTCCTTTTTTGTCTTCTCCACACAATCCTCATCATCATATTCTATTCCACCCATAGTGCTATATACATGGCTCACGCTCATGTATTGCGTGAAGGTTGAAAAAGTTTGAGATTATTTAAGTATGAAACAATTGCTTGGCTTGTCATCGGGGGTATAGAAGTTGGGAACATCTTTGTGTGACGAAAATGAAGCATAGCCTAACTATATGATTTTGTAGGGATGAACTTTCTTTTGCCATGCTATTTTGAGAAGACATGATTGCTTTGATTAGTATGCTTGAAGTATTATTATTTTTGTGTCAATATGAACTTTTGTCTTGAATCTTTCGGATCTGAATATTCATATCACAATTAAGAAGATTTACATTGAAATTATGCCAAAGCATCACTCCGCATCAAAAATTCTTTTTTATCATTTACCTACTCGAGGACGAGCAGGAATTAAGCTTGGGGATGCCTGATACGTCTCCAACGTATCTATAATTTTTGATTGCCCCATGCTACTTTATCTACTGTTTTGGACTATATTGGGCTTTATTTTCCACTTTTATATTATTTTTGGGACTAACCTATTAACCGGAGGCCCAGCCCAGAATTGCTGTTTTTTGCCTATTTCAGTATTTCCAAGAAACGGGATATCAAATGAAGTCCAAACGGAATGAAACCTTCGGGAACGTGATTTTCTCACCGAACGTGATCCAAGAGACTTGGACCCTACTCCAAGAAGTGCCAGAGGCGGTCACGAGGGTGGAGGGCCCACCCCCTGGGCGCGCCCCCTACCTCGTGGGCCCCCTACTGCTCCACCGACATACTCCTTCCTCCTATATATACCTATGTATCCCCAAACAATCAGAACAGGAGCCAAAAACCTAATTCCACCGCCGCAACCTTCTGTATCCACGAGATCCCATCTCGGGGCCTGTTCCGGAGCTCCGTCGGAGGGGGCATCCACCACGGAGGGCTTCTACATCAACACAATAGCCCCTCCGATGAAGTGTGAGTAGTTTACTTCAGACCTTCGGGTCCATAGCTAGTAGCTAGATGTATTCTTCTCTCTTTTTGGATCTCAATACAATGTTCTCCCCCTCTCTCGTGGAGATCTATTCGATGTAATCTTCTTTTTGCGGTGTGTTTGTTGAGACGGATGAATTGTGGGTTTATGATCCAACTTATCTATGGAAAATATTTGAATCTTCTCTGAATTCTTTTATGTATGATTGATTTATCTTTGCAAGTCTCTTCGAATTATCCTTTTTGGTTTGGCCAACTAGATTGGTAGGTCTTGCAATGGGAGAAGTGCTTAGCTTTGGGTTCAATCTTGAGGTGTCCTTTCCCAGTGACAGGAGGGGCAACAAGGCACGTATTGTATTGTTGCCATCGAGGATAACAAGATGGGGTTTTTATAATATTGCATGAATTTATCCCTCTACATCATGTCATCTTGCTTAAGGCGTTACTCTGTTTTTAACTTAATACTCTAGATGCATGCTGGATAGCGGTCGATGAGTGGAGTAATAGTAGTAGATGCAGAATCGTTTCGATCTACTTGTCTCGGACGTGATGCCTATATACATGATCATTACCTAGATATACCCATAACTATGCTCAATTCTGTCAATTGCTCAACAGTACTTTGTTCACCCACTGTAAAATACTTATGCTCTTGAGAGAAGCCACTAGTGAAACCTATGGCCCCTGGGTCTATTCTCATCATATCAATCTCCATTACTTTATTACTTGCTTTGTTTTTACTTTGCCTTTTACTGTTCACTTTGCATCTATCTATCAAAAATACCAAAAATATTCTTTATCATCTCTATCAGATCTCACCCTCGTAAGTGACCATGAAGGGATTGACAACCCCTAATCGCGTTGGTTGCAAGTAGCTATCGTTTTGTGTAGGTACGAGGGACTTGTGTGTGGTCTCCTACTGGATTGATAACTTGGTTCTCAAAAACTGGGGGAAATACTTACGCTACTTTGCTACATCATCCTCTCCTCTTCGGGGAAATCCAACGCAGTGCTCAAGAGGTAGCAGTAGGGTCTCTGGAACCGTTTGTGATATCTCTTATCGCACACGAGAGCTCGGAGTAAACCGTGCCCAATTTACAATACAATCCCAGTCGTAATTTTTTAGGAAACGTGTGGGATCCCAAACGAAAAACACACGTCACTCTTTTCACAACCGTTGGTGATACACGACAAATCACAAACGGTCTGCAACACTTGTATGTGTGTGAAGGGGCTCCTGAACCATTTGTGATAGAACATTATCACAAACGGTAGTTGTTGGGAAACGTGTGCGATGGGGTCTTGCATGGCAGATGGGTTCCACAGAAATCTCCTATGTGATGGGGCACATATCGCACATAGTTCATATGTTGGTCCGCGTGCCTTACATAATGTTTCCCAAACGGTTCATTACGGCACATCGTTTGGTTTCACTGCATCATTAGAAACGCTTAATCACCAATACCACGCATGCGAAAGAATTTAGGGTGTGTTGCATCGCACATGATTACATTTTGCAAGGCCTCTGGATCATATCTCCGTATCCCCAATGGTTTCTGGGTCATGTGGGAAGGACCCCCAATCGCCCACACTCACTTGGCGATGGTTCCAAATGCCGTCGAGGAAAGGGGTTAAAATTCGTTTGTATAGCACCGATGCATACCAGTGTGAGCATTCTTTTCATACCCATTTGAAGCACTTTAGGGAGCAGGCACCATAAATGCCCGGTAAATCGCACTTAAGAATCTCAATCTTCTTAATGATGCATATTATCTCATGAGCCATCTCCAATACAGGACGGTTTTCAACCATCTTGTGATCGTGGAACCGCTCTATAATATACATCCCACTCCCAGCATCGGTGGACCCAAATTTAGATTCGAGCGCCTCCCATGTAAATATACATCAACCAACCTATCTCTGATCACGCTAAAAACTACTCAGAGAAATATGACGGTGACCTCCCTAAACGCCTTCTCCTGTTTAGGAGCAATCCCGTGGAAGATACACCGGTGACATAGAACACAATCATAGCCATCGGCCAAAAAGTGGTATTAGTCTGCAAACGCTTAAAGTACGTACTGGTAAACTTATCCGGTTTCAATACAGTGCCAAAGCCACTTGCCAAAAAATTCCTATACACATTAGGGTTTTGGATTATTGAGTAAATAGGCAATTTTATGATTAATTTAATCCAAGAATGAAACTCTAGCATGGCATTGACAGAAATAACCACATATTGATATTCAATCATGCAAGCACATACTATGCTAATTGCAGTCAGATCTAAATATAATGCTAGCATGGCTAAAAAAGAAAACAATAGGAGCGTGATACGTCTCCAACGTATCTACTTTTCCTAATGCTTTTCCTCTTGTTTTTTACTCTAATTTGCATGATTTGAATGAAACTATCCCCGGACTGACGTTGTTTTCAGTAGAACTACCATGATGTTGTTTTTGTGCAGAAATAAAAGTTCTCGGAATGGAAAAAAACTTTGCGAGGATTTTATGTCAATAAAGAGAATTTCTGTAGCCAAGAGCCACCTGAGGGGGGCACCTGGGTGGGCACAACCCACTAGGGCGCGTCTGCCCCCTAGACACGCCCAGGTGGGTTGTCCCCACCTGGTGGCCCCACTGACCCTGAAACCGACGAAATAAAATCACATTATTCCAGAAAAAATCAGGGAGAAAGAATTATCGCGTTTCGCGAGACGGAGTCGCCGACGTCTCTTGTTCTTCATCGGGAGGCCAGATCTAGAGTCTGTTTGGGGCTCCGGAGAGGGGGATCTTCGATCTTCGTCATCACCAACACATCTCCATCGCCAATTCCATGATGATCCCCACCGGGAGTGAGTAATAGCTTTGTAGGCTTGCTGGTTGGTGAGGAGTTGGATGAGATTCATCATGTAATAGAGTTCGTTTTGTTAGGGCCTGATCCATAGTATCCACTATGTTCTGAGATTGATGTTGCTATGACTTTGACATGCTTAATGCTTGTCACTTTGGGCCCGGGTAGGGGTGGGCATATAACCCAAAAACCGATTTCCCGAACCGAAATAACCGACACCGAAGTCGAACACACCGAAACCGAAAACTTTGGTTGTAAGGTCGGTCTGCCTGTTTGGAAAATGAAAATTGGTTCGGTGAATTCGGCTTTAACCCTCGGTCAACCGTACCGACCGAACACCAACAAAAAAGAGTCTCGGCTATATGCCTGACCGAACTACTGTTTCTTGATCTCCTTGCTACCCCAAGCTCGTAACCACTAACTGCACTAGTCCTAATCCCGCGACCGCATTGTGAACCTGACCCATGCCTGGATGCACACCTAGCGAGGCAGTCTCGCTGACGGGGGTTGGTCGTCGCGCCACCATCCTGTTGAACAGCACGCCCGCATGACGCTGCTGCAAGTGCAAGTCCCGTGTCTTGATCCTCTTATTCATGATTTATTTTCTCTATCTCAAATTCTGAGATGGGATCCTACAGTACTAAATGAGTTGGCCGAGGAGACTAGACTAGCACGCAGTGCTATAGCCTACAGTGCTTGGTCCCTACAGCCTATAGGTACTAAGTAGTGACATTAGTCAGTATACTAAACGCGCAGCAGAGATTCCTACTAGTACTACTATAAATTTTCGGTAGTGTTCGGTCAGAACCGATGACCGAACCGATTACTCGGTGCACCGGGACCTTGGTTCGATGATTTCTTGTTGACCGATTGGTCACTCATTTGTCAGAACCAAAATTTTACAAAGACTGAGGAACCGCATCGATCTGTTCAGGGGAACCAAACGCCCAGCCCTAGGCCCGGGTGCCATGATTTCAGATCTGTACCGTTTATGTTATCACCATTATATCCATGTTCTAGATCTGATCTTGCAAGTTATAGTCACCTACTATGTGTTATGATCCAGCAACCCCGAACTGACAACAGTCGGACCACTCCCGGTGATGACCCTAGTTTGAGGAGTTCATGTATTCACTGTGTGCTAATGCTTTGTTCTGGTTCTCTATTAAAAGGAGGCCTTAATATCCCTTAGTTTCCAATAGGACACCGCTTCCACGGGAGGATAGGACAAAAGATGTCATGCAAGTTCTTTCCATAAGCACGTATGACTATTTATGGAATACATGCCTACATTATATTTATGAACTAGAGCTAGTGTCGTATCGCCCTAGGTTATAACTGTCTCATGATGAATATCATCCAACAAGTCACCAATCCAATGCCTACGAATTTATCTTATATTGCTCTTGCCAAGTTACTACTGTTGCTACTGTTATCGTTACCACTACAATATCAGTGGTATCACTGTTACCATTACTGTTGCTGCTACTACTATCATCAAAACTATCATATTACTGTGATACAAATCACTTTGCTGCAGATAATTAATCTCCAGGTGTGGTTAAATTGATAACTCAGCTGCTAATACCTTCAAATATTCTTTGGCTCCCCTTGTGTCGAGTCTATAAATTTGGGTTGAATACTCTACCCTCGAAAACTGTTGCGATCCCCTATACTTGTGGGTTATCAAGACCTTTTTCTGGCACCGTTGCCGGGGAGCATAGCTATATTTGTTGAGTCACTTGGGATTATTATCATATTGTCACTATGAAGAATCTGAAGGATGCTAAGACTAAGATTTTTCCCTCAAAGACGAGGGGAGGTAAGGAACTGCCATCCAGCTCCGCTTTAGATTCACCTTATGTTATAAGTAAACTTGCAACACCATAACATGCTATTAATTCTAATATGTCGCAAGTTATTGATGATGCTACTTCTGCTATGAATACTACTCATGAAGATGCTAGTACCTTCTTGATGATGATGTTCCACTAGGTGAATTTCTTGATGAACAAATTGCTAGAGTAAGACAACATGATATTGTTGAATCTGATGATGAACTTGAAACTGAAAATCTTGAAACACCTACTAGAACTAGTCCTCCTAGATATGAATTGCCAAAGGTACCGGAAGGTTACACTATGAGTGAGGAGGCAACTAGAGATATTCTTGCTTGTAAGGATAGAGATGATCTAGAGAAATTATTATGCAAGTATAATGAAAGATCTCCGAATGCTAAAATGAAATGTGATCCTGAGTTTGCTACTTCACCTATTTTTATTGATGATAAGGATTATGAATTCTCTGTCGATCCAGAGTTAATTACTTTGGTTGAATCTGATCCTTTCCATGGTTATGAAACTGAAATTATTGTGGTACGTCTTACTAAGTTTAATGATATAGCCACCCATTTTGCTCATGATGAGAAGATTCGTTATTACTATATTCTCAAGTTATTTCCGTTCTCATTAAAGGGTGATGCTAAAGCTTGGTACAATACTCTTGCTCCTGGTTGTGTGCGTAGTCCCCAGGATATGATTTATTACTTCTCTGAAAAATATTTCCCTGCTCATAAGAAACAAGTTGCCTTGCAGGAAATATTTAACTTTGTGCAAATTGAAGAAGAGAGTCTCCCAGAAGCTTGGGGAGGCTTCTCCAATTGCTTAATGCTTTTCCTGATCATCCTCTTAAGAAAAATGAAATACTTGATATTTTCTATAATGGACTAACTAATGCTTCTAGGGACTTCCTAGATAGTTGTGCTGGTTGTGTTTTCAGGGAATGAACTATTGGGCAAGCTGAGGAGTTATTGAATAACATATTCAAAAATAATGATGATTGGACTCCGCCTGAAACACCTATTAAACCCACTCCAATGAAGAGGGGTATCTTATATCTCAGTCCTGAAGATATGCAAGAGGCCAAGAAATCTATGAAGGAAAAAGGTATTATGGCCGAGGATGTTAAAAATTTACCACCTATTGAAGAAATACATGGACTTGAAGCACCACTGTTGGTGTCAAAACCGGCGGATCTCGGGTAGGGGGTCCCGAACTGTGCGTCTAAGGCTAATGGTAACAGGAGGCAGGGGACACGATGTTTTACCCAGGTTCGGGCCCTCTCGATGGAGGTAATACCCTACTTCCTTCTTGATTGATCTTGATGGTATGAGTATTACAAGAGTTGATCTACCACGAGATCGTAGAGGCTAAACCCTAGAAGCTAGCCTATGATTATGATTGTTCTTGTCCTACGGACTAAACCCTCCGGTTTATATAGACACCAGAAGGGGCTAGGGTTACACAGAGTCGGTTACAGAGAAGGAGATCTACATATTCGAATTGCCAAGCTTGCCTTCCACGCAAAGGAGAGTCCCATCCGGACACGGGACAAAGTCTTCAATCTTGTATCTTCATAGTCCAACAGTCCGGCCAAAGTATATAGTCCGGCTGTCCAAGGACCCCTTAATCCAGGAATCCCTCAGTAGCCCCTGAACCGGGCTTCAATGACGATGAGTCCGGCGCGCAGATTGTCTTCGGCATTGCAAGGCGGGTTCCTTCTCCGAATACTCCATAGAAGATTTCGAACACAAGAATCGTGTACGGCTCTGCAAAACGAATTCCACATACCACCGTACAGAGCACAATATTCCACAAATCTAATCTGCTGAAATCTTTTTTATAGTATGACATCACGCCACGGCCCGGACTTTATTCAAACCGTTTTTTCACAACCAGCCATCGCATATCGCGAGGCGGTTTTATCGGCACGTCTTGTCGAAGCAGAGATCATGTCCCCTCATCGCAAGATTCTCATCAATACGGGCGTGGGTAACCCAACCGCGCCATCAATCGTGGTGCTTGGGAAATAAGCGATTTTAACAGGCAAGTGGGGAGGCACAGGATCTCCACTACCTTTATAAGGGGATAAGAACTCCCTCTTTCACCCACGCCTTCTTTCCTCTGTGCATCCATTCCTTCTTGCTCAAGCCCTAGCGCTCAGGCATTCGTCTTCTCCACCCAAAAAAGGTTTTCCGAAAATGTCCAGATCCGGAGCAGGAGGCAAGTGCATGGCCTCTACCGTCCGGGAGAAGGATATTAAAAAGCTTCGGGGGGCCGGGTATTTGGCCAAGAGAATCGGCCACCATCTTCCAACGGCGGGACAAATCGTCCCCACCTCGGAACCCCACGAGAGGGTGGTATTCCTCCCTCATTTTGTCCGCGGGCTAGTGTAAGTGCATCTAGTGCCCCTTAGTGATTTTGGTGTATTGAAGACTTATAGGTTAAGGGACTAATGCGTTTGTGAGTGTACACAGGTCTATAAGTCTATGAGGAGTTTGATATTTACAGAGAAAGTCGACCCCTAAAAATGAAGTTCTTCAACTGAAGACTTTGATATTCTGAAGACTTTCTGAAGACTTTGAAAGTGAAGAAATTGGTGTGACCTTGAAGACTTGGTATTCATTTCTGGAACATGAAGCATGAAGACTTTTGTTTTCGTAGTTTCATTTTCTCTTTCTTGAGTCATAGGAAACACCGTACTATTAAAGGGGGTCGAGGAAATACTAAGGAAAAATTTCCATGTGATGCTCAACTCAAAATCCTACACCTACCAATCCCTTCGAGTGAAGCCTTTGGAAATCTCATACAGTTCAGTCAGTTTCTTCAGTAACAGAGACGAAGTTCTTCTGGTCACTGATGAATTTGTTCTAACTGAGGAGTTAGGAATTCGCTAGTGCGAATTACCTACACGGTGAGGAACATGATAGCCCTGTGGAATTTGAGAGTCAAATTTCCGACCGTTGCTGTGCTGCGCGCCAGCTGTCCCAAAATATCTTATCCACCTAACGGTCATATCATTCAAGGGCATTTATGTCTTATCATGTCGGGCTGCTCCCTAGGCTATAAATAGCCGCCCCCTACAACCACTAGCTGGTTGGCTGCTCCGAGAGAACTTGACACTTGTCATCAAGTGAGGAAAATCCCAAACCCAAACACCTACAAACCCCAAAGTGATTGAGCATCGCTGAAGAAACTGATCCCGCATGGATCCGACGCTTGTTACCTTTGAAGACTGTGCTTCTTCCAGACGGTTAGGCGTCAAGGTCTAGAGCATCCAAGAGGAATTGTGGATCACCGAGTGACCAAGTCTGTGAAGGTTTGGAAGTCGCCTGAAGACTTACCACGAGTGATTGGACGGGATCTGTGTGATCTTAGTTCAAGGAGAATACGGTGACGACTCGGTGTCCTGAGCTGCGTGCTCAGAGACTGGGTGACCGGGACTGCGTGTCCTCGAGTTTAAATACTCAGCCACTCCAACCAGACGTACAACTGAGACAGCAGTTGGAACTGGTCTACCAAATCATTGTCTTCACCAACCTACTGGTTATATTTCCTCAACCCTTTCATTTCCTCATTACTGTGTTGAGTGTTTGTTCATATCTATGTTTGAAGACTTTGACTGAAGACATTCTCAATTTCCTCAGTTCAATTTCTTCAGTCAGTTTGTCTTCATCTTGTGTTATCCTGTGATTACGCTTTCTGTACTTTGTGCTAGTATTCATTTCATCATGATGACCATGCTTGTATTCTGTCATACTTACTTTTGAGTACTTATTCCGCTGCTAATAGTTCTTCGCTAAGGAATTTCCTCACCGGCAAATTCCTCAGTGAAGAATTCATAAAAATCGCCTATTCACCCCCCCTCTAGTCGACATAACACACTTTCAATTGGTATCAGAGCAAGGTACTCCCTTGTTCTGTGTGATTTTGGTTTAACCGCCTGGAGTTTTAGTTATGTCGACCGCAGGTATGATCAAGGTCTCGGCTGGGTGTCCTACCTTCGATGGAACGGACTACCCCTACTGGAAAAATAAGATGCGAATGCATCTCGAGGCAATTGACAACGATCTCTGGTATGTTGTGGAAAATGGTGTTCCCTCTGTTTCACCCTCACTGAACGCTACCGATGTGAAGAGATTTAAGCAACTCGATTCTCAAGCGAAGAATATCATATGTGGCCATCTGAGTAAAGGACAGTATGGAAGAGTGAGTGCTTTGGAAACTGCTAAGCTTATCTGGGATAGGCTGTCCAAAGTGAATGAAGGAGTCTCAACTCAGCATGACTCTCGAGTTGATGTTCTTCGAAATCTCTTCAACCGCTTCAAAAGACTCGACAATGAAAATGTCCAACAAACCTTCGATCGCCTCACTGACATCTCAAATGAGCTTCAAGCCCTCGGTGCCACTGACATCACTGACCATGAGGTGGTGAAGAAACTATTGAGGTCGCTTGATTCCTCATTTGATACTCTGGGTCTGATGATACAAGAACGGGCTGACTACAAGTCTCTTGATCCTGCCGATATCCTCGAAAGGCTAAATACTCACGAGTTCCAGCTTGCTGAAAAGAGAGATCTCTATGGTTCGAGTTATGGCAAACCTCGTGCCCTGAAGGCCAAGGTTGTGTCTGAGTTTGAATGTGAGGACTCTGGTAGTAGCCTTGGTGATCCTGAAGAATTGAGCCAGGAGCTAGCACTGCTCGTGAAGAAATTCCAGAAGTTCTCAAGATGTGGTCGCTTTGGAAAATCCTCAAGAAGCAGTGATTCCTCATCAAGTGACTATAAGAGAAGGTTGTGTCACAAATGCAAGAAACCTGGTCAATATATTCAAGATTGTCCTCAGTGGGAAAAGGAATTGAAGAAGAAGAAATACAAGGATTACAGTTCTGATGATGCGAAGAAAAAGAAGAAATCGTCAAAATCTTCGTCATCAAAATCCTCGAAGTCTTCATCTCACAAGAAGAGCAGCTCCAAGAAGGCTCGGGCATTCATTGGCAAGGAAATGGACTCTGAAGTTGAACCTGAGGAAAATGAGGAAGAGGAGGCATCTGAAGAATCCGAATCTGGTGTGGCGAGTCTGGCCTTCGCTACTGCTTTCGTTAGCAAGTCCATCTTCAACACTGAAGAAACTGACCCCCACCGACAAGCCTGATGAAGATGATGATGACTACGCTCCCACCTATTGCTTCATGGCAAAAGGTGCAAAGGTACTCAAATACACCTCATCTGAATCTAGTGAAAATGAATCTGATGAGAATCTCAAGCCCAGCTACTCTAAACTTGCAAAGATTGCTGTAAAACAACAAAGGGCTTTTGAAAAGGTTCAAAACATGCTAGACAAAAGTGATGATATGCTGGGTGAAGAAATGGATCGCACTAAAGCCCTGACTGAAAATCTTCAGAGAATTCAGTCTAGGCTTGATAACCTTCAAAGTGATCATAACACTCTCTTATCTGATCATGAGAAACTTGCTTATGAATTTCTTCAAAGAAATCAAGATCTTGAGAAGCTAAGAGTGAGTTATGAAGATCTTCAGAAGGAGCGCGATTCATTACTTGCTCAACAAATCAGCGCTTCTCAGGAAGAATTTATTCCTCCATGCTTAAAGTGCATTGGACGTGAATATGCTAATTCTTCACCTGAATGTTCAAATGCTTCAACTGTTACAAATTCTTCACCTGCCTCTGCTATCACTAATTCCTCATCTGAGGACAATGCTAGTATGACTGACGATGCAGGGCTGAAGGAACTGTACACTACAGGCATGTACAAAAGCCTCAAAGGGCATCAGATTCTTTGTGATGTGCTCAAAAAGCAGATCCTCAACAGAAACCCTAGGAAAGAGGGTATTGCCTTTGAGAGGAAACTTAATGCTGATGGGACATATTGGAAGCCTGAGTAGTACCCCAAAACCTCATGGGTTGCTGCAAAGGGACCTCCAGTTGATCCATCCATGTTATCTGGCTTTACATGTGAATCTCTTCATTCTTCTGATGAGTCACTTGACTCCAACTATAAACTGTTCAACAATCAGAATGGTGAAGTATTTGCTAGATATGTTGGGACTAACTGCAGGAACGGTTCCCCTATGAAGAAAATCTGGGTTCCCAAAAGTTATGTTGAAAGTCTTCAGGTGAATGTCCTCATGACACCACCTGTGAAGAATGGGAACCCCAGAACAAACTCTTCATATGGACCTAATTCTTCATATGGATCCAAGTCCTCATATGGACCAAATTCCTCACGTGGATCAAATTCCTCAAATCGATCAAAGTCCTCATATGATTATCATCGTGCTAACAACTCTGTTTCGCAGGGTAGAGCTAAGGGCTACGAATATGCATATTATTCTTCAAATCATTATGTTCATAAGTCCTCGAAGAATTTCTCTGCTTATTCATATGCTTACCCTAACCCCTCTTATGTGAAACGAAATGGTTTGGCTTCTATGCCACCATTCTCGTATGGTGCTCGCAGAGTGATGAACTCTTTGCCACCCCTTCAGATGTGGGTGGTGAAGAAAAAGAACTTATCTCTTCTGCAGGGTCAGGTCTCCAGACGTGCCTTAACGTCTAAAGAATTTGCTCGGGACCTAACAAAATGCCTGAAAGGACGCAGGCTAACCATGATGAAATGAACTTTCATTTCACACGTCCTCCTACTGCTATATCTTTTTACCGCTTGATGAAATTCATCTGATGAACTTGATATCATATTCTTCACTGATGAAGCATATGAGATTGTAAGTTACACTAATTCATCTGCAGGATGATCAACCCAAAACCACTGAATGGGTCCTCGATAGTGGATGTACAAATCACATGACTGGTGACAAGAATCTTTTGATGGATGCTCCCTTATCACCGTCACATCTGAAGCATATCATCTTTGCTGACAAAGGCAAAAGTCAGGTATTGGGTCTTGGTAAGGTTGCGATCTCTAAGGATAAACACATGGACAAAGTCATGCTTGTTGAGTCCTTGGGATACAACCTCATGTCAGTCTCAATGCTTTGTGATCTTGATATGGTTGTTGTCTTTGGCAAGTATCGCTGTGTTGTGATTATGGAAGCTGACAATTCCAAAGTCTCGAAGGCTTTAGGAGAGGAGATTTGTATATTGTTGATTTCTCTACAGGACCACAACCAGCCGTGTGCCTACTTGCAAAAGCTTCAGAAGGCTGGCTATGGCATCGATGACTTGGTCACGCAGGCATGAGGAATTTGCACACGCTTGCGAAGAAGAAGCATGTCATTGGCATTGAGAATGTCAAATTCCTCAAGGATCACTTATGCGGAGCCTGTGAAGCTGGAAAAATGACCAAGGCCAAGCATCCAGCGAAGACTATCATGACCACTACACGTCCATTCGAATTACTTCACATGGACCTCTTCGGACCTAATAATTACTCAGCAGTCACTAATGCTGCTTCTCTATATGGTTTTGTTATTGTTGATGATTACTCTCGATATACATGGGTACACATTGTTACTTACAAACATGAAGTGCAGGAAGTCTTCAAACGATTTTCCTCGAGGGCTTCAACCAACTTTGGTGTGAAGATCAAGCACATCAGAAGTGACAATGGAACTGAGTTCAAGAATTCCGGTATTGATGACTATCTTGATGAACTTGGTATTACTCATGAATTATCTGCTCCTTATACTCCTTAGCAAAATGGCGTCGTGGAGCGCAAGAACAGAACTCTTGTTGAGATGGCTCGCACTATGCTTGATGAATACAAAACGCCGGATCGTTTTAGGATTGATGCAATTGATACTGCGTGTCACATCATCAATAGAGTATATCTTCACAAATTCTTCAAGAAGACGGCCTATGAACTCCTAACTGACAAGAAACCCAATGTGAGTTATTTCAAAGTCTTCGGTGCTAGATGTTGGTTTAGAGATCCTCACCACAATTCAAAATTTGCACCGAAAGCACATGAAGGTTTTATGCTTGGTTACGGAAAGGACTCGCACACCTACAGAGTCTTCAACATTGTTCTTCACAAGATTGTTGAAACTGTAGATGTGAGGTTCGATGAAACTAATGGCTCGCAAAGAGAGCACCTACCTTCTGTGTTAGATGAACCAGCACCTGAGGATTCTATCAAGTTCAAGGCAACTGAGGATGTCATTCCTACTGAAGAATTAGCTGAAGAATTCATTCTAGTACGCAAAGAACATCGAGCTGTTGCACCTAAAGACCATGGTGCTGAGGAAAATGATCAAATACCTCGACGTCAACCAGCTCATCCTCGCGTAGCAAAAGAAGTACAAGTTGACAAGATCATCGATGACATTGAAGCGCCAGGTCCTCTCACATGCTCAAAAGCTTCACATTTATCTAACTTTTGTGGACACTATGCTTTTGTCTCTATCACAGAGCCCACTAAGGTAGATGAAGCATTTTTGGAGCCGGAGTGGATTCAGGCTATGCAAGAAGAATTACATCAGTTCAAGCTCAACAATGTCTGGGAACTGGTCAAACGCCCAGATCCTCACAAGCATAATATCATTGGCACAAAGTGGATCTACCGCAACAAGCAAGATGAAAATGGCCTTGTGGTAAGGAATAAGGCACGACTGGTAGCTCAAGGCTACACACAGGTTGAAGGAATTGATTTCGATGAAACTTTTGCACCTGTTGCTAGACTTGAGGCTATTCGCATATTACTTGCTTATGCTAATCATCATGATATCATCTTATATCAAATGGATGTGAAAAGTGCATTCCTCAATGGTAAGCTTGAGGAAGAAGTATATGTTGCTCAACCCCCAGGTTTTGAAGATCCAAAGAATCCTGACAAAGTCTTCAAACTGAATAAGGCCCTCTATGGCCTCAAGCAAGCCCCTCGGGCGTGGTATGATACATTGAAGGAATTCTTCGTGAAGAATGGCTTCACATCCGGTTCACTCGACCCTACTCTCTTTACTAAATCTTATGATGGTGAACTGTTTGTGTGCCAAATATATGTTGATGATATTATCTTTGGATGTACTGACCAACGTTATAGTGATGAATTTGCCTATATGATGAGTGAAGAATATCAAATGTCTATGATGGGAGAGTTGAAATTCTTTTTAGGTCTTCAAATTCGTCAACAGTGCAATGGCATATTCATATCTCAGGAGAAATACCTCAAAGATGTACTGAGGAAATTCAGCATGCAAGATTGCAAAGGCGTCAAAATTCCTATGCCCACAAAAGGCCAACTATGCACTGATGAAAATGGTATTGACTCCGACCACAAGGTATACCGCTCCATGATTGGTTCTTTAGTGTATTTATGTGCATCTAGGCCAGATATAATGCTTAGTGTTTGCATGTGTGCCCGATTTCAAGCTGCACCGAAGGAATCACACCATAAGGCTGTGAAGCGTATTCTTCGATATCTAGCTCACACACCAACACTAGGATTATGGTACCCCAAGGGCTCTGTCCTTGATCTCATTGGATATTCTGACTCTGACTATGCTGGTGATCATGTGGACCGCAAGTCAACTTCCGACACTTGTCATTTCCTCGGACGATCTTTGGTCTGTTGGTCCTTGAAGAAACAGAACTGCGTATCACTGTCTACTGCGGAAGCTGAATACATTGCTGCTGGATCGTGCTGTGCTCAACTGCTTTGGATGAAGCAAACACTCAAGGACTATGGCGTCAACGTGAAGAATGTGCCTCTCCTCTGCGACAATGAGAGTGTCATCAAGATTGCTCACAACCCAGTTCAGCCCTCGAAGACAAAGCACATTCAGATTCATCATCATTTTCTTCGTGATCATGTGTTGAAGGGCGACATCTCCATCGAGCACGTGAAGACTGAAGAACAGCTAGCTGATATCTTCACTAAGCCCTTGGATGAGAAGAGATTTAGCAAGTTGCGGTGTGAACTAAATATCTTAGAATCTTCGAATGTTCTTTGAAAAGGACACACATCCTAACACTTACGAAAAATTGATGACTTAGCTGTGCAACACATGAAGAAACGTTTTTCTTCAATCAATGAAGAATAACACTCTAAGTGTGAAGAAATTAATGAAGAATTTGATTCTCAGAACCCTACGACAATTGTACGCGGTGTCTGAAATCATCATTCTTATACGGTGGGTCACGCCACCTCAAAAAGTTGAAAATCTTCAATTTGAGTTTTTCCTCAGTTTTGAAATTCTTCAGTTTTTCAAATTCTTCAACTTTACAAAATCTTCACTGTTTCCTT